>NW_026863576.1:0-107192 GCF_026571515.1 Ruditapes philippinarum
CTCAAAAAGTTAAACGCGTACCAATACCCTGCGGTCTCCACTTTTTACAAGAAGGTATTTTAAGTTTTTACTATATGTACATAGTGAAAAATCAATGACCCCCAGGGCGGGGCCAATTTTGACCCCAGGGCTATAATTTGTACAATCTTGTTAGAGGTCTACCAGACAATGCCTTATGCAAAATAATCTAAGCTCTAGGCCTTTTGGGGTCTTTACAAGAAGATCTTTTAAATTTATTCTTATAATTCATTTTGGTTGCCACTGGCAACCAATTTCTGCATGGAATGAAATTCTTTGAAAACATAAACTTTGGAAGCCTTTACCCAAGGAACAATCCTGTACAAGTTTGGTTGAAATTGGACCAGTGGTTTTTCACAAGAAGATTTTTTAAGTTCACTATATAATCTATATAACACACACACAAACACACACACACACACATAGGTGAATCGCTATATGCCACCGTATGGCAGATGCTGCGGTGGCATAAAAACGGCAAAAACCAACATGTTGAATTATTCTTTTTAATTTACTTTGCCGGTCAAGGTCAAATTTTTGAAACTTGCTTAGTCATAACTTTTTGTTTTTTCTGCACAGATTTGATTTATACTTGGACAAAAGAACAAATGTGGCAAAACCAACATGTTGAATTATTCACTTATGACCTTGACTTTTAAATGAACTTGATGAACATGAAGTCAAATTATAAGATTTAGCAAAAACTGCCATAACTTTTTTTATTGATGGATACAATTTATATTGAAACAAATGAAATATTATGAAAGAATTGACAATTTAATACAAAACAAGAACTGTTGGAGGACAATAATGCTTGACTATTCGAAAAGTTGTTCACAAGGGTGTTTCATTGAGAATAATAATGCTTACCTATATGAATACATAAAATTGTCCGAAAAGGTACAAAGGCTTGCTATTACGATGTTTTATCAAGTTAATCTCTGCTTTATTATTATTATGATTGCATAAAATTGTGCCAAAAAAGGCACAAACCCTTCAGTAGTTATGGAGATATCAGCTTACAATCAAAAACTTTACCTAGAATTTCTAAGTCGAAAAAGAGGCATCATTATGGAAAAAAACAAACCAGAGTTATGGGACTTGTGCCAATCATGTTAGATAATCAAGAACAGAGCAACAAATGTGTGAACTTTCAATCGAATCCCTTCAGTAGTTATGGAGATACCAGCTTACACGCAAAAACTTAACCAAGAATTTTTAAGTCGAAAAAGGGGCATAATTATGCAAAAAAGCAAATTAGAGTTATTGGACTTGTGCCAATCATCTCAGATAATCACAGAAAACAAGTGTGTGAAGTTTCAATCCATTTCCTTCAGTAGTTATGGAGATACCAGCTTACACGCAAAAACTAGACCATATGGAGGCGACGCCGACAAATGGGTGACTGCATTAGCTCGATTATTCTGCGAATAGTCGAAGCATTAAAAATGACCATGACTAAAATAACATGGACTGTTTAGTCATTCATGTCTTCCATAAATGGCAAAATTGTTAGGCCATGGCTTTCCAAATGTTGCAGACATATAATAATTACCTTTATGTTAACATACATAGAGCAAAAATTTCCCTTTAAGTCAAAGCAAATGAAACAAAACATGTTTGTACATTATATTTGTTTAATTATTAACAAAATACACAGTACATGAATTTATCAAATATACAAATAAATATTTGCATACATTATATAGAATATACAAGTACATATATACATGTATATGTTCATTATGGCCTTTTTAACATTTTCATATATATCATAGTACATACTCATTGCACGATCACATGGTGAAAACAATATTAAAAATTTATCGGTTACCTTTTGCAAGTTGTGAAAATAAAAGGCAACAACATAATGGTTATGCTTCATTGCAAAACAAAACAACATCTAATGATACATCCCTATCTTTTTCCCTCACCACACTATACAATGAGGTCTACAAAATGCTGAACCTATTTCCCCCAATGCTTCAGTATAACACTATTAAAAATTATACTCTGAATAGAAGGAAAAACAACATCAAAGCACAAAAGCAGCTCTGGTTACCAAACATGAAGTATTACATACACTTGTATATGAAGTTTATACAGTGTAAAGGTTGGTCACATTTCAGGTTTTTTGAATACTTTCAAAAAAAACAACAAATAGTATTCAATTCAGAAATATTTTACAACAAACTGCTCAAAAGGGTTAAAGCTAAACTTATGGAGCCAAAACCTGATAGTATTGAGACAATATGGTAAAATCATGAGCCAAAGCAACTTATCCCCAACAAGCAAAAGCTAATCATTCTCACAGAGTTTGTATTTGATTGATTCACAAGATAATTACTGCCATAGAATGAATATTTACATTAGCAATTTTCAACTAGAACTTGCCACTATCATTGGCGTGAATACCCCCGCATACCACTTTGTCAGAATCAACAGTGGGCCATTTAGAACTCAAGGGACAACCTCCCTGCCAAATCTGAGGTTACTAAGCCAGTGCATTGCTAAGTTATGTATTCTACATGCTTTCAAATGTGAAAATGTCAAAATCAATACACTCTGGACAGGCATTCTGAAGCAATTGAGGGGGAAAAGCTTTTATTTATGACAAGGTCCCTGTGACCTTGACCTTTGACAAACTGACCTCAAAATCAATACGGATCATTTTACTAATCATGACTAACCTCCATGCCAAATATGAAGACTGATGGGTCATAGGAACCTTAAGTTATTGGGCGGACAAGCTTTTTTGAAGTCAAGGCCCCTGTCACCTTGACCTTTGACCTTGTGACCTCAAAAATCAATAGGGGTCATCTACTAATCATGACTAACCTCCATGCCAAATATGAAGACTGTGGGTCAAAGGAATCTTAAGTTATTGGGCGGACAAGCTTTTTGATGTCAAGGCCCCTGTGACCTTGACCTTTAACCTGGTGACCTCAAAATCGATAGGGGTCGTCAACTTATCATGACTAACCTCCATGCCAAAAATGAAGACTGTGGGTCATAGGAATCTTAAGTTATTGGGCGGACAAGCTTTTTGAAGTCAAGGCCCCTGTGACCTTGACCTTTGACCTGAAAATCGATAGGGGTCATCTACTAATCACGACTAACCTCCATGCCAAATATGAAGACTGTGGGTGATAGGAATCTTAAGTTATTGGGCGGACAAGCTTTTTAAAGTCAAGGCCCCTGTGACCTTGACCTTTGAACCGGTGACCTCAAAATCGATAGGGGTCATCTACTAATCACGACTAACCTCCATGCCAAATATGAAGACTGTGGGTGATAGGAATCTTAAGTTATTGGGCGGACAAGCTTTTTGAGGTCAAGGCCCCTGTGACCTTGACCTTTAACCTGGTGACCTCAAAATCGATAGGGGTCATCTACTTATCATGACTAACCTCCATGCCAAATATGAAGACTGTGGGTCATAGGAATCTTAAGTTATTGGGCGGAAAAGCTTTTTGATGTCAAGGCCCCTGTGACCTTGACCTTTAACCTGGTGACCTCAAAATCGATAGGGGTCGTCTACTTATCATGACTAACCTCCATGCCAAAAATGAAGACTGTGGGTCATAGGAATCTTAAGTTATTGGGCGGACAAGCTTTTTGAAGTCAAGGCCCCTGTGACCTTGACCTTTGACCTGGTGACCTCAAAATCGATAGGGGTCATCTACTAATCATGACTAACCTCCATGCCAAAATATGAAAGACTGTGGGTCAAAGGAATCTTAAGTTATTGGGCGGATAAGCTTTTTGAAGTCAAGGCCCCTGTGACCTCGACCTTTGACCTGGTGACCTCAAAATCAATAGGGGTCATCTACTAATCACGACTAACCTTCATGCCAAATATGAAGACTGTGGGTCAAAGGAATCTTAAGTTATTGGGCGGACAAGCTTTTTTGAAGTCAAGGGCCCCTGTGACCCTCGACCTTTGACCTGGTTGACCTCAAAATCAATAGGGGTCATCTACTAATCACGACTAAACTCCATGCCAAATATGAAGACTGTGGGTCAAAGGAATCTTAAGTTATTGGGCGGACAAGCTTTTTGAAGTCAAGGCCCCTGTGACCTTGACCTTTGACCTGGTGACCTCAAAATCAATAGGGGTCATCTACTAATCATGACTAACCTCCATGCCAAATATGAAGACTGTGGGTCAAAGGAATCTTTAGTTATTCGGCGGACAAGAAAAAACCGACAGACGCCGGACGGCCAGACGGACAATCTGATTCCAGTATACCCCCCTTACAACTTTGTTGTGCGGGGGGTATAATAAAAAAGGAGATTTGTCCTCCTAGATAGTCATGCTGAATCATTTCATCAATTTGCAGGAGTCAGAATAATCTTAGAATAAGGGTTTTACCCAGAGCACAAGTGGTGATTTTATTGTTGAATTCTTAAAAAACAGGAGGAAACTAGAAATATGTGTGAAAGACACAGACACTCCCGCTATATATGTTAGGACATCAAATAATATGAATAAAGATGTAACAACAGGACAGATACTAAACACTTTTTCTGACTTCAAAATCTCTTCATGTGCGACACTTTCTCATCATGCCAAACATTTGTACTAAGTTATTTCAAAATCTCTTGATAGATGATGACAAAGTTATAGGCTGGACAATAATATTCAAAGATATGTTTTGCAAATTCAGAACTTCAAATCACAATCTCCCTATAGAAATAGGCCATCATCTCAGTTATGAAAATACTTTACAATCTATACTCACTGTAATATAAACCTATCAACAAAAATCAGTTAGCATTATCTAATTGATTGACATGCATGACTGGAAATCAAAATGTTTAATAACTGTAGTTGTGCATCTTGTAAGTTTTGTTTTAGTTTTAAGCCTAACTGATCACTAAACTCCACCTAACTACCTGGACTCACTTGGAACTCTCATTCAATACCGGGTCTTTTTACTGTTTTTTTCCTTTGCCTTTTTTGAAAACATTGTAACAACATGTTTTATTTGGTATGTTTTAACGTTTTTATCATGATGCTCTGTTACTGGTGTTTCATCATTAGTGTTTTATCATGATGTTTATCACTGCTTTTTATCACTGCTTTTTATCACTGGTTTTTATCACTGGTGTTTTATCACTAGTGTTTTATTACTGGTGTTTTATCTTGGTGTGTCTGATTTTTCTCTTCTCTCCCAAGTACACATTACTCGTGTACTTGTCTTGCAACTTTCAACTATTGCTGCTTGAACTTTTTTCTTTTCATCTGCAATAAGATCATAAATTTATACATTTTTTCCTT
Organism: Ruditapes philippinarum; assembly: GCF_026571515.1. Taxonomy (NCBI): domain Eukaryota; kingdom Metazoa; phylum Mollusca; class Bivalvia; order Venerida; family Veneridae; genus Ruditapes; species Ruditapes philippinarum. Next base: position 5,303 of record NW_026863576.1, read on the forward strand.
ATTCTCATTTAGCATATCCTAATTTAGCATATTTGTTTCCCTTTTAATATTTTTAACAAGAATAATTTTTCATATGTCTTTTTCTTCCAAACATTAAAATTTATATTATGAAACTTTCATGTCTTTTAACATTAAAACAAAGTTCACCTTTGACCACTATGTGCTTAAATATGTTTCAAATTAGCACAAGAAATGATGAATATTTAGTGTAACCATGCTAAAATTATGAAATCAACAGACCCTGATTTAAATGCAGACTTGTCTTGTTTTGTGATCTATTGGTTTTTTTTCTATTTTCTTAGAGTTATTTCTGTATTTTTACCCTACACTCTCTAACCAATTTGGGTTATAAAGCACGAGTTCATGTATTTTACCCAAAATTTCTGACCTTCATTGTACACTGTTGTAGGTTTTGTATGGTAATAAAAATGCTACTTAGTACTATGCTTTATGGTTTATTGGCCTAGGAGATTTCCAAGCTGCCTGATATAATTTAAAGGTTAAAACAGTTTGAATTTGAAACAGTATGATCTGCCAGATGTACGGCGTTCAGTATAATTTACGTCATTACGCACCAGTTCAAATGTAGTTTGCATAAATAAGAATTTATTTACTTTTCCTTACCCTTAGTTATTATTTCTATTGCGTTTTTTGACATTTTAATTGGGTAATTGGGTAATAACGCAAATACGCATGTTATCTGCTGCCCTGTAAGGGTTTCATGATTAAAATGTCTAAACTGAGCAACTATCAGTATATATTCTACACTAGTGGCACTGGTATGTCAGTAATGTCTCAAGTATTAAGTAAATCAAATACCTTCAGTTTTACATTCCATCAAAAGTTGAGGTAGACGAGATCTATGATACCTGATCAAAAACTTCAGACACGATCTTATTGTTCCTGAAATATATCAAATATTGAATATATCAAATTATGAAATGTAACCAGAGATGGTTAAGAATAAGGTTCAAGATATAAAGATATAATTTAGACTAAATTAATGAGATGCGCCTTGACAAAACCAACATAGTGCGTTTGCGACCAGCATGGATCTATACCAGCCTGCTCATCCGCAGTCTGATCAGGATCCATGCTGTTCGCTTACAAACCCTGTAACAAGTAGAGAAACTGATAGCTAACAGCACTGATTCTGATCAGACTGCACAGATGCGCAGGCTAGTCTGGATCCATGCTGGTCGCAAACGCATTATGTTGGTTTGAGCATGGCACGACTATTATATTTTATAAGTATACAATGTATCCCAATCAACCAAACAAAGGCACCATGTACATGATTACTGAGGTGAAAAATTGGAAGTTCAGACATTCTGGATATATAATTAGAAAACATTAGTATAAACATTATTTTTTGAGATAAAAACATTATAAAGCCTTTTAATGTAACAAATTCACTTGCTTTGCCAGAAATTGATAGACAAAAAAATAATGTTCCGACATAGTAAACTCATCAATTAAGGAGGAAAAATTTACATTACTCAGACAAGATCTTTTTAAAATGGGTTTTACGATGCGTTAACACAGTATAGGTCATATTGCGAGTTTTCAGCTTTACTGGTCATGCAAAGGTGCACCATTTTACATTATTAAAGGCACAAATGGGACTTCAGAAGAAACGCCAACATTCTGTAAGCTAGCTGGATAGCATACATGTAGAATCTGACAACGCTTGAACAGCTCCAACCTACAGTGGTGAGAGGCAAGTGGTTTAAAGTCAAGGACCTTAACCACTTGGCCACAGACGCCCCCCACAGACATGATAAAGCATGTTCAAAATGCAAATATAACATGTATAAAAAAAACTGCACCCAATGTATACACATACATATATATACATGTATAATTGTTATGAAAAGCAACAAAAAATGAAAAGTTATATAGACGATATTTGTTTAGTTCAGTGTAAGATCGGAATATATTTCACCGAGTGAGCACCAAAAGGTATATTTCACGAGTGGCGCTGCCACGAGTGAAATATGAACTTTTGGTGTTCACAAGGTGAAATATATTTCAATCTTACACTAAACTAAACAAATTTTCTTTTTATTATATGCAAAGAAACGTTTTAAAAAGACATTTAACCTAATACTGAATGAAAAGCGCGCCAAATAATAATATAATGTGACGTCATTTACGACGTCACGTCATTAAGTTGGTTCCCAGTACTGTGCACGCTGGTATTTCACTGAAATAACGTAAGGGGCTTAAATTCAAAACAGTCAAATTATCAAAGTGGTAATTTCACTGTTTCAAACAGTGAGATTACCATTTTTATATCACTGATATATTTCTATAAACCACCGAAAAGCATGTAATAAATACTCTTTTTTTCAAAAGAGTACTGATAACATCATGTCATTTTTACCTCCAACATGTATGGTCTGTAGGAAAGCATCTTCTGTATTTATCTTCTTAACATATGTGATAGCAGACTGTACAATCTTTAACAAATCTCTCTGGCATCTGATCAGTACCACACCAGTGTTCCCATCAATGTATCGCACTGAAATTTTGTAGGCAAAAGTTTTGAAAACAAGTTTGGTCTTCTTACTTAATTAAAGCTGCATGACTTCAGATGAGCCAAAATACTTCATGAAAATCAAACTTGAGAAAAATGCACTAAGACTTTTAAAAAAAAGACAAAAAAAAAGACAAGAGGGCCATGATGGCCCTGAGTCGCTCACCAGAAACAACTGCTTTTCAGTGTTGGAATGTCAATATATTCTAATATTAAATTTGAGCATAGAATATGTTTAAACAATAATTTGAAGAAATGCCATGACCTGGGATATTTAAGCTTTAGCTTTAACAGGGATAATCAAAATAATATGAGCAAACTTGATAAAACACTACCTAAGAATGCTACAAAGTTTGGTGATCATCTTTCAATTATTTCAGTAGGAAATGATGTTCGAAGGTTTTTTTCTATTTTAAGCTTTAGTGGCCCCTAAAAGAGGCTAATCAAATAAATATAAGCAAACTTGATAAAAGAGTACCCAAGAATGCTACAGACAAAGTTTGGTGATCATCCATCCATTAGTTCTGTAGAACAAGATGTTTAAAGGTTTTTATATTTTTAGCTTTAGCGGCCCCTAAAAGGGGTCAATCAAATTAATATGAGCAAACTTGATTAAAGACTACCCAACAATGCTTCAGACAAAGTTAAATGATCATCCATCCATTAGGTTTGTAGAAACAGACATTTAAAGGTATTTCTATTTTTAGCTTAAGCGGCCCCTAAAAGGGCCAATCAAAATAATAAGAGCAAACTTCATAAAAGACTACCCAACAATGCTTCAGACAAAGTTTGGTGATCATCCATCCATTAGTTCTCCAGAAATAGACATTTAAAGGTATTTCTTTTTTTAGCTTAAGCAGTCCCTAAAAAGGGCTTATCAAATTCATATGAGCAAACTTGATAAAAGACTACCCAAGAATACTGCAGACAAAGTTTGGTGATCATCCATCAATTAGTTCTCTAGAAATAGACATTTACTGGTATTTCTATTCTTAGCTAAAGAGACCCCTAAAAGGGGCTAAGCAAATTAATATGAGCAAACTTGATAAAAGACTACCCAAGAATGCTACAGACAAAGTTTGGTGATCGTCCACCAATTAGATCTTTAGAAATAGACATTTAAAGGTATTTCTATTTCTAGCTTTTGCGGCCCCTAAAAGGGGCCAATCAAATTAATATGAGCAAACTTGATAAAACACTACCAGAGCATGCTACCGACTAAGTTTGGTAATCATCCATCAATTACATGTAGTTCTGTAGAAGAAGATGTTTAAAGGTTTTTCTATTTTTAGCCCTAGAGACCCCTAAAAGGGGCCAATCAAAATAATATTAGCAAACTTGATAAAAGACTACCCAACAATGCTACAGACAAAGTTTGGTGATCATCCATCAATTAGTTCTGTAGAAATAGACATTTAACAGTATTTCTATTTTTAGCTTAAGCGGCCCCCTAAAAGGGGCCAATCATATTAATATGAGCAAACTTGATAAAACACTACCTGAGCATGCTACCGACTAAGTTTGGTGATCATCCATCAATTAGTTCTGTAGAAGAAGATGTTTAAAGATTTTTCTATTTTTAGTCCTAGAGACCCCTAAAAGGGGCCAATCAAAATAATATTAGCAAACTTGATAAAAAACTACCTAAGTATGCTACAGACAAAGTTTGGTGATCGTCCATGAATCAGTTCTCTAGAAATAGACTTAAAGGTATTTTTATTTTTAGCTTTTGCGGCCCCTAAAAGGGGCCAATCAAATTAATATGAGCAAACTTGATAAAACACTATCCAAGAATGCTACAGACAAAGTTTGGTGATCATCCATCGATTAGTTCTGTAGAAGAAGATGTTTAAAGGTTTTTCTATTTTTAGCCCTAGAGACCCCTAAAAGGGGCCAATCAAATTAATATGAGCAAACTTGATAAAAGACTACCTAAGAATGCTACAGACAAAGTTTGGTGATCATCCATCCATTAGTTCTGTAGAAGAAGATGTTTAAAGGTTTTTCTATTTTTAGCCCTAGAGACCCCTAAAAGGGGCCAATCAAATTAATATGAGCAAACTTGATAAAACACTACCCAAGAATGCTACAGACAAAGTTTGGTGATCATCCATCCATTAGTTCTGTAGAAGAAGATGTTTAAAGGTTTTTCTATTTTTAGCCCTAGAGACCCCTAAAAGGGGCCAATCAAATTAATATGAGCAAACTTGATAAAAGACTACCCAAGAATGCTACAGACAAAGTTTGGTGATCATCAATCAATTAGTTCTCTAGAAATAGACATTTAAAGGTATTTCTATTTTTAGCTTTTGCAGGCCCCTAAAAGGGGCCAATCAAATTAATATGTCAGAGCAAACTTGATAAAACACTACCCAAGAATGCTACACACAAAGTTTGGTGATCATCCATCCATTAGTTCTGTAGAAGAAGATGTTTAAAGGTTTTTCTATTTTTATCCCTAGAGACCCCTAAAAGGGGCCAATCAAAATAATATGAGCAAACTTGATAAAAGACTACCCAAGAATGCTACAGACAAAGTTTGGTGATCATCCATCCATTAGTTCTGTAGAAGAAGATGTTTAAAGGTTTTTCTATTTTTAGCTCTGCTGACCCCTAAAAGGGGCCAATTGGAATGACATGAGCAAATTCAAGTGTGACTGTCACAAGGATGCTACAGGCTAAATTTGACGCAAATCTGCCAAGCAGTTCCAGAGAAGAAGACGATTGCTGATGCATGACGCCGGACGCCGGAGCATCCCCCTTTGATACTAATAGCTCACTTGAGCCTTCAGCTCTGGTGAGCTAAAAAAAGATTAAAGTTTCCAGTAATATTTAAAAAACATTTCAAAGAAATTAGTATAACTCTGGAGGCATGCTGTTTTCACAACAAAATTGACCTTGAATAAATGTATTGAAACTGTCAAAGTGCATTTTGAATGATGTGAAAGTTCACTGACTCAGACTGCTTTGCTAACACTTAATGTATGTACCCTGCAAGGATTTCCAAAGACTTGGGCAAAATGCATTGCAATTTATTTTTCTAGCAAGAAACGCATGTTTTCAACACTCAACTTTTACAGAAAATTCGACATCAAGTTCCCTGGTGCATATTGTCTATGCTAACATTTTTGGGCTATTATGGCTATTTGATATTTTTTGACACTGATGTCAGACAAAGCTTTTGTGGAAGTTAAGTCTCAGAAATGTAGTAGGAGTTGCAGGAGAACAAAAGTGTATTTCTCTGGGTTTTTTTAATCACAAAACACTGACAACATGCACATTTGATGTAAAAGTTAAGTCTTAATCACTTGTAAAATTTACTAGAAGTTAATTGAGAACAGAAACTTGTGTATTTCACTGTTTTTCAAGAGAAACAAAGGGCCAAAATTTTGCAAAAATGTTTGAATCATAAAACACTGAAAATATGCACCAGTGCACTTGACGACAAAGCTTCTGTGGAAGTTTAGTCAAAATTGCTTGAGAAATATAATAAGTTGAAAATAGAGAAGTGTATTTGATATAGAAACAGGTCCAGAAATATGGTGAAATTACTGAAAAGACATGTGCCCGATGAACAAGATCAGTTGATTAATTAAACGCAATGAACCTCTTGTTCAGTTAATATTAATCAAATAGTATTAGTAAATATTAAATATAGTACAGCTGCCATGCAACAGACATACCTCCAAAACTTGGTACATTCCTCAATGCAGCTAAAGCATAGTCACCATGTAATGCACCGATTTCATTTTTAACTTTAGTATAAATATCGTTTTCATTGATTTTACATGTCTTTCTATTGCCAGTAAAAATCACCTTGCAGAGAATGTATCTGAAATATTGAAGCAAAAATATAGTTGGTTAGCCTCATGTTCATGAAAATAAAATAATATGATAACTATGTGAAAATTGATTTGATCTTATGCTATTTAACAGATTCCTATAAATTTTACATATTTTACGGACATATGCATTTTAACTGATCATCATATAATACTTTAAAACAGGGTATGTTTGCAAACATTAAATTAATGTAGTACAAATTGACTTTTTTCTAAACAACAAGAACAAGATTGCTTTATCAATTCTGTTCACTTATTTAAACAAAGAAAATATTTATAAAGTTATTCTACAAAAGTTCTATATACCCCCTTTATTAAATTTAAGGCATCATTATAATAATGAATATTGTAACAGCTACATGTGCTTTACACTTTAAACAATTACTGTTAACCCTTTACCTCATATATACGCGAAACAACCCACTTTCGACCCCCCCCCCCCCCTTTCTTTAGGCCTGAAATAGTGAAAAAATGTCCTATTTGGGCCGGAAACACATGTTTTCGTTTGAGAGATGTTGCTAAAAAAAGTGAGCACTTTTTCGGCGCCGCCCCCCATCCAAAAGATACATCAGGGGTTGGCAGAAGGGGGTTTGAAGGGGGGCGGAGTCCCCCTCATTGCCAAGAAAATTTTGGACTTGTGAGAGGCTTAAAATGACCCCAAGGCGATCATAAGGTAACGTGTAACCAACGCTGAAAAGCCTTTGACTCTATCACAATCCCTTGTGAAGTTGCAGCACTTTGAAATAAATTTTGATGGAAAAAATCGAGGCAAAATAGTGATTTTTGGCAATTTTGAGATGTCCCCTAGTTGCCATGGTAACAGGAAATTTAAGACTGAGCATGTCGTTACAAAGGCAATGGTCCAGTCAACATTTGTGCCAAGTTTGATTAGTATTGAAGCATTTTTCATAGTTTCATAGCAGTTTGAACTTGTAAGAGGAGGCTTTTCAGTGAAAATGGCCATTTTTCACAATACGTTCATGGGGGACTGGTTAAATGGTAGTACACAATAATTATATTGAACAAGATATGTTTGTAAAACATGTATGCCCCCTATCAGCAGCCAATTAGTCATGTGATAAGGTTATTATGCATGACTTCTGACCCAGTGATCAAACAATTAATAAGGGTTATCAAGTATCTACTGGTCATGACCTTAACCTTTGACCCCTTGACCCAAAACTCAATAGGGGTCATCTGCTGGTCACAACCAATCATCATACAAAGTTTGAAGTTCCTAGGCCTAAGCGTTTTTAGTTAATTGATCGGAAACCGTTTTTACCTACAAGGTCAATGTGACCTTGACCTTTGACCCCTTGACCCCGAAATCAATAGGTCATCTGCTGGTCATGACCAATCACCATACCAAATTTGAAGTTCCTAGGCCTAAGGGTTCTTAAGTTATTGATTGGAAAGCATTTTTACCTACAAGGTCAATGTGACCTTGCCCTTTGACCCCTTAACCCAATATCAATAGGGGTCATCTGCTGGTCATGACCAATCACCATACCAAGTTTGAAGTTCCTAGGCCTAAGGGTTCTTTAGTTATTGATCGGAAACTGTTTTTACCTAAGAGGTCAATGTGACCTAGACCTTTGACCCCAAAATCAATAGGGGTCATCTACTGATCATGACCAATCACCATGCCAAGTTTGAAGTCCCTAGGCCTAAGGGTTCTTTCGTTATTGATCGGAAACCGTTTTTACCTACAAGGTCAATGTGACCTTGACCTTTGACCCCTTAACCCCAAAATCAATAGGGGTCATCTGCTGGTCATAACCAATCACCATACCAAGTTTGAAGTTCCTAGGCCTAAGGGTTCTTTTGTTATTGATCAGAAACCGTTTTTACCCAAGAGGTCAATGTGACCTTGACCTTTGACCCCAAAATCAATAGGGGTCATCTACTGATCATGACCAATCACCATACCAAGTTTGAAGTTCCTAGGCCTTAAAGTTCTTTAGTTATTGATCAGAAACCGTTTTTGCTTACAAGGTCAATGTGACCTTGACCTTTGACCCCTTGACCCCAAAATCAATAGGGGTCATCTACTGATCATGACCAATCACCATACCAAGTTTGAAGTTTCTAGGCCTTAAGGTTCTTTAGTTATTGATCGGAAACCGTTTTTGCTTACCTTTGACCCCTTGACCCCAAAATCAATAGGGGTCATCTACTGGTCATGACCAATCACAATACCAAGTTTGAAGTTCCTAGGCCTAAGGGTTCTTTAGTTATCACTCGGAAACCATTTGGTCTACGGACCGACAAGTGCAAAGCAATATACCCCCTTTTCTTCGAAATGGGGGCATAATAATTAATACTATTATACCACTTAAAGGATAAACATCAGGCATGATAATTTAATTATAATTTATCAAGAGACATGAGTTTCTACATTTATTTAATAGCAAACAGAACAGGTATATTGTTTTTAGAAATATCTCTTTCATATAGTTTTATAATTTGTGCGGCAACTTGCCATGCATTTATAATAGACAAAATTAAGAAACTTTTCAGTTGATATATAAAGCATATTGTCGAATTTCAAGTTTAGGAATTTTCTAGTAATCAGGCTTTCAAGTGGCCAATAACAAAAAAGTAGGGATAAAAGTAGGATTTTTTTTGTAAACAAGAACCGGTTGAACCGGGTGATGCTCCCCGAGAAGGTTCTGGACACAGGAAAGTATAAAAAAAATGAACAAAGGGCAAAAACTCCAAAATTAGGCAAAGCGGAGTTATGTTTTTTTGCACTGCACTTCTATTCAATGAGATCTATCTATCTATAAAGTTTCCTGATGATATCAGAGTTATGTCCCGGGTAAAAGTCAAAGTGTAAAAATGAACAAAGGGCAATAACTCCAAAATTAGACCAGGCTTTGTTTAGGTTCTTTAAGCATTGCAGTTCTATCCAATTATATCTAGCTACCTACAAAGTTTCATGTTGATATCTCTAATAGTTTTAAAGTAATGTCCAGGACAAAAGTCAAAAAGTAAAAATAAACAAAGGGCAATTTCTTCAAAATAAGGCAAGGCAGAGTAATGATTCTTAAGCACTGCACTTCCACCCAATGAGACCTATCTACCTACAAAGTTTCATGTTGATACCTCTTATACTTTTAGAGTTATGTCCCGGACAAATTTCAAAGTGTAAAATAAACAAAGGGGGATAATTCAAAAATTAGGCAAGGCAGAGTTACGGTTCTTGTGCACTGCACACCTACTCAATGAGATCTATCTACCTACAAAGTTTCATGTTGATACCTCTTATACTTTTAGAGTTATGTCCCGGACAAATTTCAAAGTGTAAAATAAACAAAGGGGGATAATTCAAAAATTAGGCAAGGCAGAGTTACGGTTCTTGTGCACTGCACACCTACTCAATGAGGTCTATCTACCTACAAAGTTTCATGTTGATACCTCTTGTTGTTTCAAAGTTATGTCCCGGACAAGAAAAGGGGACGGACGGACGGATGTTCTCACAGGACAGTAATTATGTGGCTACTCTATTGTTCTCTCTATTGTTCTTTTTAGCTACACAAAAGAAAATAGCCACATAAAAGCATTACGGAATGAATGACATCAAAGAGAAAGAACAGTTACCTATTGTTCCTCTAGCCACATAATTACTGTCCTGTGAGTGCGGACGGACGGACGGAAAGACGGACGGACAAGGCGGCAACTATATGCTCCCCCGAAATTTTTTCGGGGAGCATAAAAAAAGTAGGGAAAAGTAGGGATTTTCAGAGCCTAAAAGTAGGGAAAGTAGGACTCTCTACTCACCTTTTTTCCAAAGTTGATTGCAAAAACAAATACAGACCCTTATCAACTAATATCCATGGCATTTTCTTCATTTAGGAAACCAGTCACCAGTGTCTCAATAGGGATTCCACAACAGGATGAATCTGGACATGAACCTGGAATTGGTATTATTTTTATTAGATCCAATTCCAAATAATAACAGAAAACTATAAACAATGAATATGTCAGAACACAGACTATTACTATTTAGAAACATTAAACATTAAGTAAGCATGTTTTTGTACACAGACTAGAAACAGGAAATGTGTTAAAACCTAGTTTAAGATAGCATGGTTGTTACAAAACACAAAAAAGAAAAATGTTATGTGCAAAAACACGGTTTTAGCTAGCATAATATGTGAAACACAGACTGGTGTTAAAACATGATTTTTTTAACTAGCATTATAACACACTGAATGAAAAGGAGTAAATGTAAAAAAAGCAAAGGTTTACTAGCATCCTAGTTATGCATGGAGTTTACATGGGCATGCAAAATAGATACTTGTAACAATCAAAAGTAAATTTTAAGATATATACACAAGCAGTTAGTATGCAAAGTTAGTACATGCAAAACTGACAAATCAAAGCAAGGGTTCACACTTAATAATTTATTAATTGCAGAACTATAGATATTAGTATAGTAAAGCCTGCTACCCAAAGAAATATATGCACACAACTACAGAGCAAAGCATATACATTAACATGCATTGTTAAATTTTGTGAGTTCATGAGGCATTGTGAAGTTAATTTTATAAATTAATGGACCTGAAATAATAAATTGTTAGTAAAATGGAATTTAAAAAGAAACTTAATGACACTTGCGAGAAATGTAAGTAGGTCTCAGATAATTCCAAGGTAGAGATAAACACACAGTTAGTTATTCTTAAATTATCTGTTATAAGATCAAGATTCCTAATCTCCCACCATATTAAAGCTATCAAATTCTATCTAATTAAAGCATACATATTTTTCAGAAACACTCACTACATTTTTCCAGTATCTTTCATTCAATGAAAATTCAGGACAAAATGATCACAGTGAGCAAGTTCAATACTTGCCAATATGCCAAACATTGCCTAAAATCTACAAGCATGTTGGCAAGTATTGTCCTCTGACAGTATAAGCATCATTGGGAAACAATTGGGAAGCTAGTCTGTGTACAAAACATGTACAAAAACATATTATAATTTTGAAATGAAACAATTGAGAAGCTAGTCTGTGTACAAAAACATATTATAGTTTTTAAATGAAACAATTGAGAAGCTAGTCTGTGTACAAAAACATATTATAATTTTGAAATGAAACAATTGAGAAGCTAGTCTGTGTACAAAAACATATTATAGTTTTTAAATGAAACAATTGAGAAGCTAGTCTGTGTACAAAAACATATTATAATTTTGAAATGAAACAATTGAGAAGCTAGTCTGTGTACAAAAACACATTATAATTTTGAAATGAAACATAAAAAATAATTGAACACTAAGTAATATTTCTATAGAAGCAAACTCACCTAAAGTCGCTGATTCTGCCATGTCAGCTCCAACCATCCTCATCATGGAACCCCTCTTGCACCACTGATGACCTACTTCCATCAACTTTTTCCTACAATTAAACTAGCATCTGATTCTTATTTAATTTGAGATAAAGATTATCTCAAAATCAATCTACTACTTATACTGGATTTTTTATCAATTATCCTCGAGCTTTTTTCTTAAAAAAGTAGGGATAGTAGGGCATTTCAAGAAAAAAGTAGGGAAAAGTAGGGGTCAAACAAAAAAGTAGGGAAAAGTAGGAAAAATAGGAAAAGTAGGGCCTGCTTGAAAGCCTGAATTAATATTAACCCACCACCTTAGTACCCACTGCAGTTGCCATACTCTCTACCCTACAGCCGGTTCAGTGCAGCTAGCATAGAACACTCTAGGTGTCCAGCCCCCCATTTTTATAATTTTTCAATATTCTAATCTTCTTTTATCCTCTTTTAAATAACACTTTTTAACTTTCTAGCGATTTAAACTCGCAAATACATGTAAGTCTACGTCCCCGCAAGATTTTATTAAGAGATGGTCATGAGAAAACCTCAGACCAATGAAAATACTCCATACCAAAATAAAGGGGAAACAATCTGGGGCACCAGTTACTTTCATTATTTGACATATTGGAAAAAGCTTTGTTATAGTAAACTTTCATATTTGATGATTTGATTGAACAATTATTACAAAAATAATTATTTAATTCTATCATATTTAAATGCACAAAGTCAATAAAAATATTTAAAAACTATTCATTCAGTCTGGTCATTTTAAAAAACCCTGTGGTCACATCTCTCTTGATGTACACTTTGCGTTTGACTTTAAAGATTACATATCTACTTATTACTTGTAATTATTTTGATAGCAGCTGTACTTTCTTTAAGAGTATTCAATTCCTGACCATTTGGTACCAAAGATTTAGAAATTTGGTGAAAAAATGGTTGAATTAAGAATGAGTACAATGTAAAGAGTGCTGAAAAATGAGCAGCGAGTTGCATATATACCTTTTCTAAAATATATAGTACAGTATTCAGTTGGTTTTTTTTTTAAGCTGGAAATGAAGGAAATTGAACTAAAAGCATATTTCAAATATCTAAACAAATTCCAAATTAAAAATACTGCAGTTAACATTGTATGGGACAGATAGGAGGGTGGTAGAGTGGGTAAGGGGAGGGGAGTGACCAATTATCACAGCACCGAACAGTTACACCTGTGATATTATTAAACACTCAGCTAAAGAGACTTCAGTGAACAGGTTTTATAGTACTGCTAGACCTGTTCGCTGAAGCCAATCCTGTATCGAAAGTCAACCAGAACCGTGACATATTTATGTCATGCTGTAATTCAATAAATTTGCTTGATCTGGACAAAAGCTATTTTAACACAGGTAGTTAGATATATTTGGGACACTTCAGTCTATATTTTTGATCTGGACAAAAGCTATTTTAACACAGGTAGTTAGATATATTTGGGACACTTCAGTCTATATTTTTGAACACAGAACATTAAAATGATGAAATAATGCTTCAAAGTTTATCAAGTGGGTTCACATTTCATAAAATTCGCCGCCATTGCTGCGACTAGCGAGAATTTAGGTTCGGATACCCTTTGCATGACATTTGGTGACACGTGACCAAAATGCTATTTTTAATTGAAAACATGGCTTTTGCAATTATGAATACGGTGTTTGTATTTATTCAATAACAGACATTGTACGAAAAACATGTTTGGATTTATATTGTTTTGAGTGATGATTCATAAATTATGTGTTTTGTTTTTATTTAAAATCGTACACTTACTAAAAATAGTGTATGCTCCGTTACTAAAAATAGATGCTAGAATTCCCAAAACTTGAAAGTCCCGCGAGATTTCATTTGAAAGCAGGCTCCATATTGGTAAACATTCTCTACATATTTCCCTGTTACACGATGTCATTGAAGTTTCATTTAAAAACAAAAACATGAATTGATTCAAAATTGATTTGTTTATCAAAAGGTATTTTTATTTGACCCAAATTTGATTAATAAAGGTGATTTTAAATAGGTTTTTTAAGGATTGCTCACGAACTGCCAAAATTCTGGTAGCCTTTGCAAATAGGGTTGACCCATAACTTTACTGTCGCACAACGGTCAAAATAAAAGCGACATATAAAGTTATGGAAGCCAAAACTATTAAACACTTTGAATGACATACCTTACATAATCATGATCTAACAACAGAATTGAGATAGAAACCATTTACGTGAAGAAATAAATGATGCTGTACTTCAGTAAATGTCAGTTTGTTTATCTGTTTCATCAGAAAAAGTGGGGCGAATCGTGATTGGGGCGAATGTTGTAACACTATCACCAGTTTTAAAACTGCAATGCTTCGGTGAAAAAAAAACAACAACAATTAACCAAGATTTTTTAAACAACATATCACAGTTAATCATTTATATAAAAATTTTGTTGTTACCTGCACTTATACCGCACCATTTCTAACTTATTTGATGCACGTTTTCAAGAAAACATCCAAACTGAAAGTAGGGCCACTTACATCAAAGGAGGTACAACTCAACTTAACTTTTTACTTGAACGAAGATAAAGATCAAATATCATTGACAACTTAAAATGTATGTTACAATGATGATTTCCATCACAAATATAAACTTGTATTTTATTTTTAAAGAAAATTACTGAACTGCTGTTACACATATTTTCTTTGATATAAACAATATTATAAAGTTCAAGGTCACTAACCACTACCAAAGCAAAATAGTGGAAATGGCACTGGCCCAACAGGTATAAAAGATCATGAAACATTTTTATCCATATTTACCCCCTTTTATCCCTTGTAAACCTATGTCATGCATTTTCCCTAAAAAATACCCCTAAACTTTAGAACCCCTTCCCAAGGTTTAGACGGTTCACCCCCTGACATTTCACCCCAAAGTCATTTTTTGGAGGCACTTCACACCAAGCTTTTATGAAATCTGACTGACCCAAATTACAGTCCAGTTCGGCCTGATGTCAAGATCACATTTTCTTTCTTTATTTCATATTTTTAAATGTTGCATCTTCTATTGCCTTTAGCTGCAAGTGACTCGATGGGCATTAGGGATGTACATTATAATACATAATGTACATTAGGGATTAGGGATGTACATTATAATACATAATGTACATTAGGGATTAGGGCTGTCATTGATAGAAATTTTTGTATCGATATAAAGAAGGGTAAATATCGATGATACATCGATATATGGGAACAAATTTGGATATGCAAACACTGGATTAAATTATTCAAAATGTCTATTTTTTTTTGTTACACATTGTATGCATGGTTTTAAAAAAAATATACAGTAAAACCAGATGAAACCCTCTTGTTATTTATAATCCTGAAAAAATTTTACAACTAAGAATTATTTATAACACAAGGGAACTGAACTCACCACAGACACAGACCCATATTTTCTGACGTTTCTGTCAATATGTGACCTTATATTTGTGGTATTGCCTCTGTATGGCATAATTAGATGGCAAACTTTACAAAGTAATTTCAACTCCAAATTTTTCCCATAAATCGCTCTTTTTTTAACCTTTTCAAACAAACTCGGCAATTTCTGACGTACATTAGTGATGATGTAGCTGCCATGTTGCTGTGAAAAGTTCAAAGCCTGCTGATTATTAATTATCATTGTCGTCTACAGATTTAGGACACTAAATTTATCGCACCATACATGCCATTTATTGCCAGAATTTTCAATTTCTAAATTTGGTAATTTTTGACCGGATGTCATTAGATTTGACGCATTAGCTAACAATGTAAACATTAATGGCTGCTGTTTTGCTTTAGGTTGGAGATTAAAATTTCAATTGCAAATGACAAACTTGGAATTTAATTTGAAATGTTCTTATATTTTATTCATTGCTATTTGACACTTAATTCTGTTGGAATGATTAAATCGATTTTCAAAATTTTGCATCGATATCGACCCTTGAGAATCGGTGATACATCAATATCGCGATTTCTGATGACGGCCCTAGTAGGGATCACTTCTACATTGTCTGTCACAAAACTTATCTGGAATACTCCTCAAAAACTACTGGTGCAATTCATCCAAACTACCAGAATATTCAGTACAATGTCAGGTTATGCATATCATCAGCATTTTTTGGTTCAATGATTTTTGTCATAGTTATGGGCATTTTTAAAGTTTGTCCGGACTAGTCCTCTTATACCACTAATGCAATTTCTATAAAACTTTACAGGATTGATTCATCATTGGTAGCTTACCGGTAAATACTTACGCACATTCCACAGGTTTTCCACTTGAATGATTTTTGGCTGAGTTATGGTCCTTGAATAAACAGTTTTTGTTTTTTGTGTTGCCAGCCATACAGAAGCTTGTCAGGACTTTAGTACTCCTAAGAAACTGCTGGTGCAATTTCATCCATACTTTACAGGAATGATCAGTACTATGTCTAGTTGTTCATATTATTGGTATTTTAAGGTTCAATGGTTTTGTCAGAGCTATGGCCCTTGAATGAATTTAAAAAAAAAAATTTAGGACCTCTGCTCTTATAATACAAATGAAATTTTACAGAATTGATAGGTGCCCAAGTACCTGCATAAGTTATATTAAATGGGGTTTTAAGGTTGAATAATTTGAGTTATAGCCCTTGAATAAAAAATGTGTTTTTGCCATGTTAATGAATTTTTGTGTTTCCTGCTACACAGTAGCTGAAAAAATGTGAATGGCTATCATGAGGCAACACATGAGCTCTTGTTCTTATGGCAGATGTCTTTTGTATCTGGTAGGAACATAAATTGAGAAATCCTCTGCCTTTGGGAAGGATTTAGGGATCAGTTTTAGTCAAGGTCACCAGTATTAAAACTAGATTTATACACTTTTGCCCAATAAGCCTTTATTTATTAATAGATATGATATCTTTCACATTTGGTAAAAAGATAACTTCATGGTCTCCTTCCTTTTGGATTGAATTAGGTGTCAGTTTGAGGTCAAGGTCAGGGGTGCCAAAATAGATTTGTAAAAACATTTACTTAATCTTTTTGCTTCATCTAACAACCTTTATCTATTGATGATACTTTTAATATTCAGAAGGAGCATACCTTGGAAGAATCCAGTGTTGGGAGTCACAAATTTCAAGGTCACATGTGCTAACAATAGGTTTTTTTACACATTTTCTAATACAGTCTTTGAATTTTTTTTACCAATTTCTCATATTTAAAAGAAATTATACCATAGCTGGTCCTTAAAGTTTGAGTGGGAATTTGGTTGTCTCTGGGTTCAAGGTCAAGGTCATGCATTTATATATATTTGATATATTTTTATTTGTACAGGTTGATATTTTTTCAACTTCATCAATTACCCGGTAGTACTGTATAGCAAAACATCATGACTGTACAATTTTTTGTCGCATAACCAGTAAGCCTTTTTTTGAAAATTGTTAACAAGTTATCTGCACCAGGGGCATTTTTTGTTTACCAAACATGTTTTTTGTTTTTTGTTTCTTGGTTTTTTTTTGTTCTTGTTTTTTTTTTTTTTGTCAACTTAATTTAGTTCTGCTAAAACATTATATATACTGTGCTCCTCTTAGTTCACGTACTTAACACTTTAAAACAGTAAAGAACACAAAACAATAAACTTACACTACAAAAACTGTCATAAACTGTATCATTTAGTCATTTTTCTGCTATATGACACAAGGAACAACAATATATTCAATCAAAATTAGTTTTTAATCAGATGTAAACAGTGTGTCGGCCATTTTGAAAACAGTATGTCATCATTTACCTCGCGGTAATGGTGTTTTATTTCAGTTTTTCATGTTTCAGTTAAAATTTCTTTAAGTTTATTTTGCATAATTTAATATTAAAAGTATTTTTACATTGCAACTCAAAATTTATTTTTTCAACAAACAAGAACATTTAAAAAATGATGATTGTTTCAGACGTATGCACAATTTTAATGGACTATTGTTGTTTTTTGCAGAAGTTTGTAAAATGTTGTTCAGTTTTACGTAAAATTCTATAGATTTAAATTATTTTGCACAAAACCTTTGTTGTTAAGGTGTTTGAATAAAATATGTCAATTCTGACCAATAATAACACTGGTCACATGAAAATATGCCATTACCGTGAGATAAATGATGACGCGGAATTAGTGATGTTGAGTATACTTGTATGATTTAGACATTAGCCATGTCTTACTAAATGTGAAAGATAAGTATTGTGACCTGTTTGCAAAAGCACATTTGCTTCAGTTTTTAATTTACAAAATGTGAAGAAGGGTTGCATCTATCCAAGTGTCTGTGATTTAGTGTACTACATGTACATGTATTTATCAATGAAGCCAATTGAGAATTAGTGCAACAGTTAATGAACCAATCACAGCTTTATACAATAGTGCTGTGGTTTATACATACATGCATGTAGAATTCAAAACTGCTAGATTCTTGATGATTCACAGCTTTATGCAATTGTGCTGTGTTTTAAGGAATATAGCCAGATCTTTGATGATTCACAGCTTTATGCAATTGTCCTGTGTTTTAAGGAATATAGCCAGATCTTTGATGATTCACGGCTTTATGCAATTGTCCTGTGTTTTAAGGAATATAGCCAGATCTTTGATGATTCACAGCTTTATGCAATTGTCCTGTGTTTTAAGGAATATAGCCAGATCTTTGATGATTCACAGCTTTATGCAATTGTCCTGTGTTTTAAAGAATATAGCCCAGATCTTTGATGATTCACGGCTTTATGGCAATTGTCCTGTGTTTTAATGAAATATAGCCAGATTTTGATGATTCACGGATTTAGGATATGATTTTATGATTATTGTTCCTGTGTTTTAAGGAATATAGCCAGATCTTTGATGATTCACGGCTTTATGCAAATTGTCCTGTGTTTTTTAAGGAATATAGGTCACAGCTTTATGCAATTGTCCTGTGTTTAAGGAGCAATATAGCCAGATCTTTGATGATTCACGGCTTTATGCAATGTTCCTGTGTTAAGGGAATATAGCCAGATCTTTGATGATGTCACGGCTTTATGCAATTGTAACTGTGTTTTAAGGATATAGCCAGATCTTTGATGATTCACGGCTTTTATGCAATTGTCCTGTGTTTTAAGGAATATAGCCAGATCTTTGATGATTCAAGCTTTATGCAATTGTCCTGTGTTTTAAGGATATACCAGATCTTTGATGATGATTCCACGCTTTATGGCAATTGTCCTGTGTTTTTAGGAATATAGCCAGATCTTTGATGATTCACAGCTTTATGCAATTGTCCTGTGTTTTAAGGAATATAGCCAGATCTTTGATGATTCACGGCTTATGCAAATTGTCCTGTGTTTTAAGAATATACCAGATCTTTGATGAATTCACAGCTTTATGCAATTGTCCCTGTGTTTAAGGAATATTAGCCAGATCTTTGATGTTGCATGGCTTTTATGCAATTGTCCTGTGTTTTAAGGAATATGCCAGATCTTTGATGATTCACGGCTTTATGCAATTTCTGTGTTTTAAGGAATATGGCAGATCTTTGATGATTCAACGCTTTATGCAATTGTCCTGTGTTTTAAGGAATATAGCCCAGATCTTTGGATGATTCCACGGCTTTTTGCAAATTGTCCATGTGTTTTAAGGAATATAGCCAGATCTTTGATGATTCACGGCTTTATGCAATTGTCCTGTGTTTTAAAGGAATATAGCCAGATCTTTGATGATTCACGGCTTTATGCAATTGTCCTGTGTTTTAAGGAATATAGGCCAGATCTTTGGATGATTCACAGCTTTATGGCAATTGTCAACCTGTGTTTTAAGGAATATAGCCAGATCTTTGATGATTCACAGCTTTTATGCAATTGTCCTGTGTTTTAAGGAATATAGCCAGATCTTTGATGATTCACAGCTTTATGCAATTGTCCTGTGTTTTAAGGAATATAGCCAGATCTTTGAATGATTCAAGGCTTTATGCAATTGTCCTGTGTTTAGGGAATATAGCCAGATCTTTGATGATTCACAGCTTTTATGCAATTGTCCTGTGTTTTTTTAAGGAAATATAGTCAACAGTTTATGGGATTGTCCTGTGTTTTAAAGGGAATATAACCAGATCTTTGATGATTCACAGCTTTATGCAATTGTCCTGTGGTTTTAAGGAATATAGCCAGATCTTTGAATGATTCACAGCTTTATGCAATTGTCCTGTGTTTTAAGGAATAATAGCCAGATCTTTGATGTCAACGGCTTTAAATGGCAATTGTCCTGTGTTTTTTAAGGAATATAGCCAGATCTTTTGATGATTCACGGCTTTTATGCAATTGTCCTGTGTTTTAAGGGAATATTAGCCAGATCTTTGATGATTCACGGCTTATGCAATTTGTCCTGTGTTTTTTAAGGAATAGCCATTAGCCAGATCATTTGATGATTCACGCTTTATGCAATTGTCCTGGTGTTTTAAAAGGAATATAGCCAGACTTTGATGAATTCACGGCTTTTATGCAAAATTTGTCCTGTGTTTTAAGGAAATATAGCCAGATCTTTTGATGATTCACGGCTTTATGCAATTGGTCCTGTGTTTTTAAGGAAAATATAGCCAGATCTTTGAATGATTCACAGCTTTAATGCCAATTGTCCTGTGTTTTAAGGAATATAGCCGATCTTGATGATTCACGGCTTTTATGCAATTGTCCCTGTTTTTAAGGAATATACCCCGATCTTTGATGATTCACAGTTTTTTTCTGGCAAATTGTCCTGGTGTTTTTTAAGGAAAATATAGCCAGATTCTTGATGAAATTCACGGGCTTTATGCAATTGTCCTGTGTTTTAAGGAATATTAAGCCAGATTCTTGATGATTCACGGCTTTATGGCAATTGGGTCTGTGTTTTAAGTGGGAAATAAGCCAGATTCTTTGATGATTTCAGGCTTTATGCAATTGTCCTGTGTTTTTTAAGGAAATAATAGCCAGATCTTTGATGATTCACAGCTTTATGCAATTGTCCTGTGTTTTTAAGGAATATAGTAACAGCTTATGCAATTGTCCTGTGTTTTAAAGAATTATAAGACCAGATCTTTGATGAATTCATAGTTTATGCATTGTCCTGTGTTTTAGAATATAGCCAGATCTTTGAATGATTCACAGCTTTATGCAATTGTCCTGTGTTTTAAGGAATATAGCCAGATCTTTGATGATTCACCGGCCTTTTATGCAATTGTCCTTGTTTTAAGGAATATGGCAGATCTTTGATGATTCACGGTTTTATGCAATTGTCCCTGTGTTTTAAGGAATATAGCCAGATCTTGATGATTCACAGCTTTATGTCAATTGTCTGTGTTTAAGAATATAGCCAGATCTTTGATGATTCACGCTTTTGCAATTGTCCTGTGTTTTAAAGGAATATAGCCCAGTCTTTTGATGATCCACGGGCTTTATGCAATTGTCCTGTGTTTTAAGGAATATAGGCCAGATCTTTGATGATTCACAGGCTTATGCAATTGTCCCTGTTTTTATGGAATATAGTCACAGCTTTATGCAATTGTCCTGTGTTTTTAAAGAATATAGCCAGATCTTGATGATTCCACGGCTTTATATAAACTGGGAAATATGGATGACTTAAATACATCCTACAGTATTAACATGTATTATAGTATTTTTAGTTCTCTCTTTTTGGGGTGAAATTAAGATTCCTTATACATGTCAATACTGTGTAGGTATTTCACGATGTATTCAGGTCAGAGTTACTTTTTGTGTTCCACACAAATCAATACAGTTGCACAAAAACGTGTATTTTTTCCTACAAGAAGAAAGTTATTTTGGACTGAAAATCACTCCCAAATGGCTCTTTCATGATTACAAGTTTACCATTAGTTGTTTTCTTTTATGCTTTTCTTGTTTTTGATTTAATTAAAACTTTTTTCTTCTAAATATTTTTGCTGAAGTATTTTACCTAATTGTTTCATTTATTAACGTCCCTGGGGCTGTTAAGGTTTTTTTTAAGACTGTTCTTCTATCATTTGAAAAAAATATCCACTAACATATGGAATTTTGAGGTTTTACTAGGGGATGAAAAAATCAGTAATGAGGAAACTTATTCTTCCCCTGTCAGTAAGCTTGAAATTCCCATAGATTTTCATTTTATAAGAAGTGACTTAAAAACATATAGCAAAAAAACATCCAAACCAAAAACAAATTTTCACTTTTATGCCAGGAAAGGACTATCAAAATGATATGTTTTACTAAGAAATTACAATGAGTAGCCTGAGGTAAATCATATTAGCATAAAAATCTGACATTGTTATGTATAATTTCAGAACTAAAGGCCTATGTCAAAAAGAATCAGCTTGTTGATATTAAAGAAGAACAGAAGTAAGTTTTTAGCTCGACTATATGACTTAAAGGGAGCACTGTTGTGCTCACCCCGGCCTTGGTGTCAAACTTTCGTTAAGTTTTTTTGCATGCAAGTTGGTATCAACAAAACTATTGAAGCAAAAACGTTTATCCAGCGAGTCCTGTTTTACTATCAAGCACTGAGAGTTGTTGAGCATGCTGTCATACTGACAGCTCTTGTTAAGGCATCTTTGACCAGAATCATTTAGGTTGAATTGGATTTTGAAACAGAAGAATGGCAGGTGCCGACAAGAATGTTACAAAAAAACATAATATAGATATTCATTTACCATACAAGTTATTTCATTAAGGCACTATTTACTGACGTAGGGTATTTCAGAACATTTAAGTTTACATTAAATTTTGCTGTCATGTTTTTTCCCAAACACATAAATACATGTAGATAGAGTAAAACCTGAATCTGTTAAAAAAAAGGGTGATATCTTAATAAAATGCCCCGCATATATAAAACTAATAAAAATTAATGTACATGTATTTAAGGGTGTCCTTTCCATGAAAAAAGGACTTCAAACCACTTCCCTTTCCCCATTTAAATTTTTTAGCCTTTGGGATTTTCTTTAAGAAAGTTATCAAGTTTACTTATTAAACGCTTTTACACAGATCCCCTTTTTTCCTTTAATAATGACGGGGGCACTGGGGCGTTCTCCCCGTAAAGCTGGACAGCGGCTGTATGAGGACTTAAACTGTGTTGGTGCGATGTTAAACCCAACAACTAAACAATGTATTATCATGGGTGTCTATTTACAAGCATAGGATGTCAGGCAAACAAATAAAGCGTTTATTTTCTTCATGTCTCTTATATATGTTATTCAATCACTCAATGCATAAGCTGTACAATTAAACCCATGAGGTCACAAATTTCATAAAATGATATTTACAACTTTTATAAACAATAAGCAAAGTTAAAAACAGTCAAAATTTTATAGTTTTAGAATATTCAGTGACTACCTCTTCTTCTTTCAGCTTTTATATTGCTATCTATTGCATAACATAGCAGGTAAATTATGTCATATGCATTTATGATAACCATTTATATAAGGCATATGTGTACAATCTTTTTGGTGAGTACAAGAGGTGAAATAAAGATTTTCATCCATTCTACATATAGATACAGTAAAGATATTTTTATGCTCATCAAAGGGTGAGCATATAGTCGCCACTTTGTCCGTCTGTCTGTCTGTCCGTCCATCCACTATTCTTGTCCGGGACATAACTTTGAAACAACAAGAGTTATCAACTTGAAACTTGGTAGGTTGTTAGATTGATCTCATTTAATAGAAGTGCAGTGCAAAAGAATCGTAACTCTGTCTTACTTAATTTTGGAGTTATTGCCCTTTGTTCATTTTTGCACTTTGAACTTTGTCCAGGACATTACTCTAAACCCATAAGAGATATCAACATGAATATTTGTAGGTAAATAGATTTTATTGAGTAGAAGTGCAGTGCAAAAGTACCTCTGTCTTGCCTAATTTTGTAGTTATTGCCCTTTGTTCATTTTTCGCTTTGAACATTGTCCAGGACATGGTTTTTAAAGTATAATAGATATGAACATGACTTTGAAGGTAGATAGATCTCATTGGGTAGATGTGCACTGCAAAAGAACCATAACTCTGCCTTGCTTTATTTTGTAATTACTGCCCTTTGTTCATTTAAACACTTTGAAATGTGTCTGTGACATAACTCTGACACTACAAGAGGTTTACTTTTCTGTGTTCAAAATCTATTCAGGGAGCATCACCTGGGTTCAACCGGCTCTTGTTATATATATGATATAGATACTACTTATTTTTCATTTTTAATAAAATATGCTTCCTCCTGCATGTACATTGTTTTCAGTACTGCAAGTGCTTCTTTATGTTATCATTTGATGTATGTTTTCATAACAATTGATGTATGTTTTGTTTATGTTTAATGTATGTTTTAGATAAAGAAAACAAAGTTTATTTCAAGCACATCAATCCCAGTTAACCAGTTGCAAATGCATTACTTAGTTGACTGTTTAATTTTAGCTGAAAATCTTAAACTGGCACTCCAAAGTTTGACAAAGACCAGAGTGCCTTCTATAATCCGCTCAGAGGGAGAAGTACTATATGAGGAATGACACATAAAAGTTAAGTTGTATATTTTTCATGCAGATATGATGAAGTCAAAGTGGCACAGGCAGGAAAAGACCTAGCAGCTGCACATATGTTCCTAAAACTTGGTGGAAAGGTGAAATTTGTAGATGATGATGTATGGTATCAGAAGTTTGAGCATCAACCATCACCATTACCTACAACATATGAAGAAGGCTACAAAGTGGAGGCTGTTGATGTATCTAATATAGTTTTCCTGCATGAAGGTCTACAATATTTTTGTAAGTGTCTAGTTATAGAACAATAGCATTTTAAGCTTTGTTTGCTCATCTGAAGTCTCATCACCTTAACAATACAATTGTTGTTTTATTTTATGCTAGATGTACCTGAAAGCATTAAATAAACAATGTTTTTTGTAGCACCTTGGCTTGTTGATATTTTGTATGTAGGTACTTCTGCAAGGACCTCTAGCATTTGAGGTTTGTGGGAATAACAGTTAAATATTCTGAAAATAGATTTTTGTAGTTGTTATTGTTTCGTTTTTTTCAGATGAACTGGAACATGTAAAATTTATTCGGTTATCAAAGAGTAAATATGTGGATGATTGGTACATAGAAACGATTATACAGACCTGTCCTAATTTAGAGGCTTTAGATATCAGTGATTGTCCTCAAATAACAGATAATGGCCTTGAGATTCTCTATAGATTAAAGTAAGTGAACCTTTTGTTTCAGTTTACAAATGCACATTGTTTGAATGAACTGTGCATGTGCTTAGGGTGACTTTATTTTTCCCTTTATGAGTGAAGTTGTAAATTCATGCAATTATATAAGAAAATAGTTACCTATGAAATTTCATTAGTTTAATGAAAAGTTAATTTATTAAATTAAACCATTTAAGATATGATAAAATGTGCAAGAAAAAATATCATGTGACATGTGCTTTGATATCGGCCAGACCATTAACATCTTTCACTTTTATTTGATGGCATGTTAATCAACTATGGGTATCCGACGATGGTGTTAGTACACTAATAGACGTGCTGGTCCTAAACACAACATATGACGATATTTTCAGTCTTTTGTCTTATATCTGATACACTGTATTACACAACATTCTTATATACAAAAGAGAAAATTTGCATAAATTCTTGATACTAGGTACATTTACATTGTATATTGAACTAATATTGCAAAGTGATGTAAGCCTAACAGGCTAACACTAACCTTGAACATTTTATGAATTTCAGAAATCTGAAAGTTGTCAACATTACAAACTGTCATAAGATTAAATGCAGTGAGGCAATATGTGCTCAACTGTATGATCTGCTACCAGATCTGAATGTTATCGGACTTGATTCTTTAACTAATGTGACAGGAAGTGACGATTTACTTGAATATGAAATGAACACAAGTAGATACATGTCCTGGGGATCCTTCTTAAACCAGAAACTTGATCTCAGCAATGAAATAAACATTGATGAATTCATGGTGTCACAGATGAAAAAGTTAGGAATAGAAATAGACAGTGATAAAGACAATGCAAGTGCAGGAAAACAGGATGTTACTGAAGCACATAAAGATAGCCATGTTGATTCAGATCTTAAACATTCTACAGTAGGTTCTGTAAATACTTAGAATCAGGATGTCATGTCTGATATTGGTAGTTATCAATAAAATAAATAAGATTGTAGCAGTTATTTGTGCTTCTACATGACTGTGAAATTATGACCCGGTGGTTCTATATGGGAAATTACAAATATAAGAAATAGTGTAAGATTAACAGCATGAATAGGCTTTGTTTATGATGAAATTATGCATTTATATTTCGATCAGCTTTTTGAAGGAAAAAATCTGGCATGCACAATTTGATTTCAGTTCTGAAGACATTCTGTTATGATGAAATCTCACAGTGCAGTACATTAATTATTGGGATATATTTTAACTGTAGCCAAACTTTAGATGAGTTGTATTTGTAATTAATAATTGAAAATTACAACAGAAACATGTTAACTGCAAGCACAGAAACATCAACTCATGTATACATGTTAACAGGTGAAAAATATCTGCTATTTTGTGATGTCGTACTTTGTTAAGAACATCAGAAATCATTAAATGGTTTTAATTGTTGATACCTTTAAATTTAAAAAGATTTGTAAATAGTAATAAAATTTGTTTTAGTTATGCGTAAAGTCAAATAATTTTTCATTCCTGCCCAGCAGTTATTACATTTTTACTTGTTTCTATGACACCTGTGAAAGTAGTACGTCTGATCTAATTTTGATTTTACACTCAAAAAAATCTCTTCAATGCACTTTGGTAATATTATTAATGTAACAAGTTTTTTTCTGCATATCTGCATTACTTTTTTATAGTTACTCAGATGGCCTAGTATATTTTATGTATTTCTTAATAACATTTAGACATAGAAAACATATAATGGGTCATCTGAACATTCTAGCTTAGTGTTAAAGAATAAGATATATATTTATTAAATTCAGATTTTGACACTATAGAAATTGCATTCAAGACCATCCAATAAATAATCCTGTGATTGT
This sequence comes from Ruditapes philippinarum, assembly GCF_026571515.1. NCBI lineage: Eukaryota > Metazoa > Mollusca > Bivalvia > Venerida > Veneridae > Ruditapes > Ruditapes philippinarum. The sequence continues at coordinate 32,062 of NW_026863576.1, forward strand.
GATATGAGAAATAAAGAGTTTGAACTGTTATTTGAACTTATTGTCTTTCTTTGTTACAACATAAAAATATCCAAGAGCAGTTTCAAAACAGTTATACCATTACTGTTGAATTTGGCCACTATTTATATTGATGGGAATATACATGTAAACCAGTAGTCATTTTCAATTGTATATTTTTATTTAGAAATCTAATCATTAGATTAGTTATTTTAATTTCATGTTAAAATCTTATAAACAATACAAATAGGCACATTCTTAACAAATACTGGAGTGTCAGTATAAAATATACAGTCAATATACAAGGAATGGGATGACACCAGTTTATGCCTATATCGATATATGATACCAGTTTATATGTCTCTACCAATGAATATAATGAATGATACCAGTTTATGTCTATACCAATGAATGATATCAGTTTATATCTATACCAATGCATGACACAAATTTATGTCTATAAATGAATGACACTACCCTGCAATTCAAAACTGGAACTAATACAGTATGAATCCCCTGTGTTACATATTACACCGTTCAATGATTTGGTTTGTTTCGTATTATGCTCCATGTAAACAACACTGTTTAACATCCACAATACACTTTTATTTCATGCTTTCCAGTGTTTTATTGTAATATATCAGATGATTATATAGAGGATATTTGTTTAGTTCAGTGTAAGATCGGAATATATTTCACCGAGTGAGCACCAAAAGGTATATTTCACGAGTGGCGCAGCCACGAGTGAAATATGAACTTTTTGTGTTCACAAGGTGAAATATATTTCGATCTTAAACTAAACTAAACAAATTTTCTTTTTATTATATGCAAAGAAACGTTTTAAAAAGACATTAAACCTAATACTGAATGAAAAGCGCGCCAAATAATAATACAACGTGACGTCATTTACGACGTCACATCATTAAGTTGGTACCCAGTAGTGTGCACGCTGGTATTTCACTGAAACAAGGTAATGGGCTTAAATTCAAAACTTTCAAACAGTGAAATTACCAGTTTTATATCACTGATATATTTCTATAAACCACCGAAAAGCATGTAATAAATAGAGGATATTTGTTTGTTTTGCATGTAAGATTGAAATATAATTTCACTGAGTGAACACCAGATGCAATATTTTCACGAGTGGCGTAGCCACGAGTGAAAATATAATAGCTGGTGTTCACGAATGAAATATATTTCAATCTTATATGTAAAACAAATAAATTTTCTTTTTATTTCATGCTTTTTAAGTGATTTTAAGTATTTTTTACTGATTTTGCCGCGTAACGTCGCGCATTCTCCTTCGTGACGTCATCACATCATGACGTCACATCATCAATTTTGAAATATAGTTCTGTTAAATTTCTCTAATTTTGCTTCATTTCTAACATGATGTATGGTGACATCGACTTTCTTTTCCTAAAGAAGCAAAATTTACGTTTGACGGCACTTATTTCAGTCTGTTATTCCATTTAGTTTAATTTTCTTTTCATCCACATTCAGATATAGTCCGGCTACAGTGAAAATTATATTTTATAAATTTCACTAGTGGTTTATCAGAATATAATCATCTGATATATTACAATAAACACTGGAAAGCATGAAATAAATTCTGATAAACCACAAGTGAAATTTATAAAATATAATTTTCACTGTAGCCGGACTTTATCTGAATGCGGATGAAAAGAAAGTCATAAATAAATGGAATAACAGGTAGAATTAAATGCCGTCATACGTAAATTTTGCTTCTTTAGGAAAAGAAAGTCGATGTCACCATACATCATGTTAAAAATGTAACAAAATAAGAGAAATTAAACAGAACTATATTTCAAAATTGATGATGTGACGTCATGATGTGATGACGTCACAAAGGAGAATGCGCGACGTTACGCTGCAAAATCAGTAAAAAATACTTAAAATCACTTAAAAGGCATGAAATAAAAAGAAAATTTATTTGTTTTACATATAAGATTGAAATATATGTTATTCGTGAACACCAGCTATTATATTTTCACTCGTGGCTACGCCACTCGTATCGTAAAAATATTGCATCTGATGTTCACTCAGTGAAATTATATTTCAATCTTACATGCAAAACAAACAAATATCCTCTATGACTTATGTACTTAGATAGTTAAATTTATCATTTTTATCTGTTTGACTTATGTACTAAGAACATTAAATAATTAACTAGTACTACTGATGAAACATTTACATTATTTAAGTTTAACTATATATCCGGTGTAAGAGTTCCGGCACTTCCTCTATCATCAGCTAGAGGTTTCTGGACCTTATTCTCTGGTTCAGGTTTACCAGTTACAGCTTCTACTTCATCATCAAGTTTCTTTTCATCAAAGTCAATACCTTCTTCATCACCCTTTTCTTCCCCTTTTTCCAACTTTGTTTCACCACTATCATCAGTTCTTTTCTCATTTTCATCTCCCTTATTGTTTCCTTCCATTTCATCATTGTCAGTTTCAGTGTTTTTATCCATTTCCTCAACAACGTAAGTTTTACCTTTTTCACTTTTGTCTATTTCACTAAATCCTGGCGTTGTTCCGCTGTATTCTGTGAGGTCTTGGTCGGGATTTTCAGGTACAGGCATCATGTCCCTGTCCAGGTAAACATTCTGTATTCTACCATGTATAACTTTAACATCTTTCACATCTTGTAGTTCTTTAAGGACCATTAGAAAACACTGATCTACACACATTGTCTGTGGAAGGAAAAAAGTGGTCATTAGCTTGTTGATAACAACCAAAAGATGATAAATATTTTGTTAGATTGTGTGCGAAATTCTACATTTATGTTCATTTATTAACGAATCCCAAAATGTGACTATAGTACATTCTACTGGATAATGACGTGTGTTAGAGCAGAACCACAGGATATTGCAAATCCCCTTCACTTTAAAGTATTATGTGATTAAAAATGAGTTGACTTTGGAAAGTACAGACAAGTATAGAGTTTTAATGAAGGGGTTTGGCAAGAAATAGTCTCTTTATTATTTAAAATCGTTTGCCATTACTTACAATTACCTACGATAAGTAAAGTGAGAAATCAAAGTTTGAAACTGTAACTTATAACCTAATAATGCTACATACCCCGAAGTCCAATACTTGAATAGATGACGTTTCTAAGGCAAGTACAACCCTCAATATTTCCATTGCAGGAAGAGCGTTAAAAAGGTTTTCTCCTATCTGAAATTAACACTGACAGGTATTAATGCATGTATACAGATGATACGTCAATAATTTTAATGTGACAAAATGGTTAATTATGTTTACTACGGACCAAATGGGTTCGATCCCACCTATTTAATGCGAAGAAGCTATCTAGCGAGTTTAGGGTTGATCTAATGTCCAACATTTAATGAGTCGTCCGAAACCTGGATTTGTCCTATGCTAGTACAGCTTGGAAATCGCCATATGACTTTTACATTTACAGTGTGGTATAAATAATAACTTGATACACAAAAGTGAGCTGCTCCCAAAGTAATTATAATACATTGTACTGAGAAATGCTTAAATAACAATGTTATTAAGATATAAAAATATGTTTTGTAATACCCGCAGAATTTGCAGAGTGTCGTTTTGTGCCATTTGTTTGGTGAATAATTTTAAATCAAGTTCGGTGATCCGGTTCTTGGACATGTCAAGTTCAAGTAAGGTCCGGTTTGTTGCAAGAGCCACACCCATAAAAGCTGTACCCTCTGTGCCAAAACCGTTAAAACTAACATTCAACTTCTTTAATCCTACGTTTTCCTTAAACAAAACAGTAAAACAAATATAGTTAGTTTAAACACATGGTCATTAAAAAAATAAAACACACGAATAAATAAAAAAGAGATGTTGTATTTTTCATGAGCATTTGCAATTAGTGTAATGACCATATTCAATTTCATGTATTTTGTTTCTTTTGTGTTGAGAAATACCTCTTTTTAAGAATTTCAATTCTGCTGTTTGATGCTGTACCAACGTACAACGAACATTGAGACAAACCATTGCTTGAATGTTTAAATAAGGGCGTATAGTATATGGGAAGAACGCTAGAATTAAGGTTGTATTTAGGACGTATAGTTTCGGTCCAATTAACTTATTTGGTTCGATCAGTATGCTTAAAACAAATGTGAAGTACTACATATAAGTTGTTTTTGTTCTAACCTTTACACCTTGAGCAAAATCTGCAGCACCTTTCTTACGTATATGATTCCAACTAACATCTAGTCTTTCAAGAATGTCATTTGAAGCTGAAATTACGGCTAAGAATTTAGACTTTATTATCACAATCAAACAACAAAATAACAACAACTGAACACATTCGTAATAATAACAGAGCTAAATGTAAACTTATCTAGCCATTCTTGTATGTGTATTTGAGCTTTAAGTTATGTCACAGGGTGAGAAAATGTGCAGCCTGACCGGGACTCGAACCCGGGACCCGCGGAATACCGTTCCGTGGCTCTACCGACTGAGCTATCCTGCCGCTCACACATTTCCTCCCGTAATAAGTGAACAGTTCTGAACCGTGACAGTTAACTTTTACTTCCTGAGGAAGGGCAAACAATGTTCGCTACTTGTTACCTGATGAAAGTAACGCTAAATGCGATATAACTTGTCATGTATGACATACACAAGAATTCCTGATTTGCAATGCAATATTATAATATTTTTTTTATTAATAAAAAAAAACAAAAACAAAAAACAAACGAAATACATGTACATTTTTATGGGAATTAAGTAAACTTGTTATGTTAAGTATATATTCGGCACGTTTGCGTTATTTCATTGTCTTTATTAAAGGGACTTTTTGACATGACGGGAATGGAAATATTTTTTTGAGATTATTACTTCATTTGATGTAGAACTATACTAATAAGGTATGTGCAAAATTTCAGATCATTAGCTCCCTTCGTTTTTCCAGAATAGTGAAAAATGACACAAAATTGAAAAGCGTTTAAACGCTTTTAACTCAAATCGGACTGAGAATAGCACAAACATATGATTTTCAATGTATTTCTTGTATATTTCTTGGTTATATTTTATTTATATTTCTGTTATAAGTGCTCATGTTTATCTATGTGAAAAATTAAAATTTTATGTTTTTAGTCTTATAAACCTCAGTGGAGTTCCTTTAAAGACATATTCGATAATCTTATTTTTATTTCATGATCAATTGTAACGGTAATTTACCCAAAGCTGTCCCAAATTCGGTTCCAGCTCGATCTTCAAATTCGTTACCGGCAAGAATTAATTCTTTCAAAGTTCTGTTTTCCTGAAATGTACACAACAGTCAAAGAAAGTGTGCACACTATTTATATAATATAATATAATACAGTTACTGTCTATTTTAATAGTAACAGATGGTTGCGATGTAAAACTATTTAACTGTAACACAACGAAAATTAAAGACACAATGAAGTCTTATAGTTAAAAATTCAGATTTTGGGACCACAGTAACTTGAGAAGTTATAAGGAATGCAGCTTCCCATAGTTTTTGCATTCTTTCATCCGAATTAGTCATATTTAGTAAGAATTTTCTAGATTTCAATAGATTTCTGCAATAGAAGTTGCAATTTTTTTACTGGGAGAAGTAACAATGGAACAGAAATTGTGTCACTTACACTGATAATTTTAGCAAATATATGAGCATCTGAATCTCGAAATCCATTTTCTGAAGAAAAATAAATATATTGAAAACAATTGAAACATTTTGTGACTTAATTTATAACTACATAATTATGTAGAATATTCGTGTAACAACTTTATGTATTAATCTATGACCATTTACAGCTATATAAAAATACGTTCATTATCGAATCGTATTTTGAGTTTAAAGGCTATCTAAGAGACATGAAAATTGACTGATTATAACCAATCCTTCTTCACCGAGTTTATTAGCACTCGCACGAAATTTGCTTCCCTATGACAAAGTGTTTAGTTGTTTAATTTTAGGGATTAAAGTGAACAATCTGATTTTATACGATCATGCGTTATTGAGCATATAAATATATTCACTTTATATAAGGCGCGAGACTACTTACTGGAAACATCAAATATTTCGAGCACGTGATTATGTGCCATCATTGATCCTATAAGTTCAGCACCTTGACTTCCCAATTTGTTGTCAGCTATATTCTTAGATATGTAAAACAACATATATAGATAATAACGTAAGGCAAAATTAGCATTACAAAAGGAGAGACAGTGTGAAAGCTGTTTAAATATTTTTTTTCTATTTTAGAAATATACTTTCTTAAACGAGAAATTGGGTGCATCTTTTTGTTTCTTAGTATCATTTTAGACAAATAATACGCATGCAAGATCCATTGTAAATTGCGCGACAGAACTTTTGAAACATTTGCACTAGTAATTCATTGTAAAATTGAATAAGATATCTTCCATATTAAATCTTGCATTAGAGATTTTTTGTAAATATGCATATCCATTTTGAACTTTGCGTGACAGATCCAAAGTAAAATTCTTCTCGAGAGATCCATGGAAATGCAGGTTTTTTTTGAGAATTATCTATTGTAAAATATTCTTGCGAAATCTTTTAAAAAATATTAGATGTTGAAACTTACCAGGTATGAGATATGCATATTTTCTGATAGAGCTTCTTTAATACTGGACAGTCCGAGTGAAGTGATCGAGTTACCTTCTATGTCGAGATACGAGATAGCCGTGTCTAGCTGAAATATTCCGGTCAAGAGTAAGTTTTATAACGTTCCTAAATATTCATACGTAATTAATAGATATGTGAATATAAATACATTAATGTGGTGAGTATTTGTTAGACTGAATGATTCTTAGAAATAGATTTTATAAATGTTTGACTAGAAAAAAAAAATAACAAAAGCAATGCAATATTTTAGCAAGTATCTCTTGTATAAACAACATATAGAGCTACTATCGGTTTAACATACTCTGTTGTTCACTTACCAACAGTGCAGCGGCGAGAGCTTTAGCTCCATTCGGTCCCATGTTATAATGTTTTATTTTGAGAGAATTCTTCGTTCCTTGTTTTAGGTACGCACTTACTGGTATCACCTGAAAATGAAAACTTTACGTCATCAAAATAAAATACGAATCTCAACACGTCATGTATTTTTATCTTTTTCATGTCATGATAGGGATCAAACATGAGTAAGCCATCAAAGTAAAACATGAAGATCAAAACATGTTTAGGTAACCATGCACACATGAATCAATATACAATTAAAACTTATATGTGAACTAATGAAAAAAAATTGGAAAAGAAATATGGTTCTTTAATACTTTGCTTAAATTTGGTAATTTGTTTCATGAACTTGTTCTGTTCTGAATTTGAAACTGCCCACTGGAAGTTTGATAAGTTTTTAAACCGAGCAACAAAAAATAATATGAGCCGCGTCATGACAAAACCAACATAATGGGTTTGTGACCAGCATGGATCCAGACCAGCCTGCGCATCCGCGCAGTCTGATCTGGATCCATGTTGTTCGCTATCAGTTTCTCTACTTGTTAAGGGTTTGTAAGCGAACATCATGGATCCTGATCAGACTGAGCGGATGCAACTCCTTATGCATATATTATATGTTGCTGACGCTTTGCACACTTAGTTTAACAATGCTTAAACTATTTTAGGTCGATTGTTGCAACATATATTATTTAACATTTAACATTTTTTAGTCTGCTGCCTGGACCTAACCAGTACTAGTGTCATTAGGTCGTGCTTCAAATAGTTATCGAACCCACGACTCCTTGGTTCAGAAGCAGACACATTAAATCTTCCATATTGTCAAACGAGATTTCAATCTAACTTAATTGTAAACTCGAACATAGTAGCATTTTATACGAGTAAGCCCTGAACCTTTTTTTTATATCTTACACGTTAGAGGGGTACCCAACTGAATGAAAACGTTCTAAAATCCAACAACTAACGTAACAAAATGTCGAAAATTCTGGTTCGATATCAATGCACGCGGACATATTCAGAATATATGGATAAGGCCTATTGAATTTTTGTTTCAATTGATAAAAGCTGTTTTGTGTAACTTGTAAACACGATCAAATAAAAATATAAAAACTCAAAACATGTATACACGATGTGCATGCCATAAACAAGAAATACAATATGTTACCTTGTATCACATTGTTATGATTGTTATCGCAGTTATTATTTTATTACAGTCGTCATTGTTATAATAACAAACCTTTAATCTCTCACATTCTCGTAAATATAATCTGATTTTTATGTCCTGAGGTTCCCAGTATTTTCTCGGCGGATCTGAAAAAAGAAATGTATCAAAAAGTTAATTATTCTTAAGGCACATAGTAAGGCCCAAGCATTTGATATAGGCTCCTGTAACCATATTCTATTGGCCTAATACGATTCTAATTAGGTAGGAAATAAGTTTCGCCATAGCTTACATGTATATAAAGAATAATAATGAGTGAAACTGACCAGTATAGAACGCATACGTAATCAAAGTATTGTAGAGGTTTGTATTACTTAAAAATGTATACAATTCTGAAAAAAGTACTCCAATTTACAGTCGAATGAAATCAGGAAATGGTCAACTTATTCGAGAGAAAAAAAAACCGACAAAAATAACTCCATTTAAATTTCACATATTGACATAACATCGTAACATCGTAACAACAACTGTTTTCTGTCTTAATTAGCAGCCTGTAACATCTAAAATGAAGTTGTATATTCCTTTATACCTTCAAGTAATGTCTCCTCTCGGATCAACTTTGGTCTAAAACTGAAAGTCTCCGCCTTGGACATCGTCATATCTTTATATTATTTTAAATATCCCTCTCGAATAGTAACATGTTTTCTAAATTCTATATTTTATTTTCGATGTTATATAACCAACATTTTTAAATATATACTATTTTAATGTACGGATATTTAAACGTATAAAATAAATTGCACTTATGATACTTATTCAAAGCTCTCATTTACACAACATCAAAGATTCCTATCCTCTTAGCGTTCTTATGTATATAATTAAACTTCAAGCCCTAATTATTCCATTTTTTCTCATTCAAATACATATGTATTAGAACAAATACTGAAGAGAATCGATGGCGTTCTTCTCTCAAGATGACATTGAACCAGGACTGTCAGATCTTTTTATTGTTGCAGTTTGTAAAGGGGGTAATTTGATACTACAATCTAATATTGTTTCAATCATTTAGATTTTGTCAAATATTGAACTAGGATTTGTTTTATATCCTAAGACGTACAGAAAATAAATTGTTTGGTTTCAGATTATATATCTAACCGCTTATATCTAATAATTATGTTCTTATTGTATCTCACGTTGACATATATAATTATTGATATGTATATACAAGATGATGTACTATGTACAAATCTGAATAAACTATTTGTTCTGTTTTGTTGTTCTGTTGTTGCTATCTTCAAATGAGAGAGAAATGCTTATGAAATATTAAGAAGAGAAAAAAACCAAACAATTTTACATTTTATATTAGTTACTTTATTGTATAATTTATTTTATATTTGATTCGTAATGCTTTTTGGAATTTAACTCCTGCATAATCATCCCATGTACAGCAATATAACCTCTATAAATTTTCCCCAGTCTGACCTCAACAATAGATTTCAACAAAACTCTTTGCAAACAACCAAACTCTTTGGGTGTCACGCAACAGCTAGAGGCTGGATTGTATGAGGTGTTTTTTTTATCAATGAGGAATTTCTCCTCTACTGGACGCATTTTATTTAACGCATGTAATTTATTTCCAGAAAAAAATTGAAGAATCAAAAGAATGTGTATGATATAAATTTAAATTTAAAATTTTAATGTATTTCTGTACTAACAGTCACATGCTTATGTGTAAGTTACCTAAATAATCATTACAGATATTTCTGCGCAAATAGGTGTTAATAAACAGGCAACAATCACCAAAACACTGAAAAACAGAGTTTCTTTCCTTTTTAAACATCATGGCGGACTGAAACACGATACTGACAACCAAACGTTTGTGTTTGCTTGGCCTTAAAAAGATTATAATGATCAATATAAGATAGTCATTGATTAAAGTGTCCTAATACAGTATACTGTTACCAAAGTACGATCCGTACTTCTATATTGATCCTTTGTCTTCCAAAATTTGTCACAAATATGACACGCATGGTGATAAAATCATCCCCGTACTTTCACATTTCTATCATGCAGTGAAAACTTGTCATTTGTCACATTTTGACAGAATTAAGCACTGGTAGGGGAACGCAAAGAAGGAACGCAAAAGCTTTCGGATATTACTATTTTTTTGTTGTTGTAAATATCTTATCTATACTTTTTTTTACTGAAATGATATTTAGATTAGGAAGTATTTAAAAATACAATCTGGACGGGCTTAGTGGCAAATGATCATAATGTGTTATTTATATTTTTTAAATTTCTGTACTAAACGGCATTTTGTTCGATTGCAGTAATTTAAAAAAAAAAAGAAAGTCTCTTATTAAAATTGGGAAATATAGAACCAATGAGGGTGTCGAACTGTATACTTCAGGGGAATCTTCATGATCTTGTACCTTCTGTAATATCACACGGAACTCGTCGGAATCTTTAGAAAACGTTGTTGAAAAAAGGTGAAAGTGCACGCGTTTATGCACCCTTAGTTTGGGTAGTTTCATTCACGTCTACCGAATAATTGAACATAGGTAAATATAACATTCGTTTGAAATAGAAGAAGTAGATAAAGATGACAATATAAAAGTTTTGAAGGGCTGTTAAAGTCTCTTAAATTTCTATGACATATTTTATTCATTGACGCAGATTGATTATACCTAAGTATATCATTAATTAATTAATTGGACCGGATTCTCCCGAAGTAATTCTTTCACATCTATTCGAATTTAATTTAAATTGTTAAGCTCATTTTATGAATGTAGTTAAATCGTTAAGTTGGATAAATTCTTAACAGGAAATTCAAGTGAAGGATCCATTGCGGTATTTTTACAGTCGCCTGAAAACAAGGATTCGCAAAGAAAAAAACTAAACTGCAAGCTGAAAAGGCCTAAAAAAAAGAATTTATAGTATTTTTTTTTAATTTTACAGGATTGTTGAGTATTCCCTTACAAACGTTACCAATGAAGTCAATTTTTAAGCTATAAGAAATACAATCTTTTTTCAGTATAATATCTAGAAGTATTTGAAATGTTTTATAATTTACCAATATTTATATCTTCTTCGTCGGAAGGATCATCACCCTTGGTAACAGGTGCATTTTGTTGTTTTAGCGCGTTGAGGAATTCTTCTTCCGCCTCTTGAAAAGCTTGGGTCATGGTAGACTCACGTGACATGTCAGTGAGATAGAGGCTGGTTTTTTGTCGTCTGCTGCAGCTAGCAGCTCGTGCGCCTATCTCTGTCATCTCGGTGTTTAGGGTATTACTGTCCCCTTTTTACTGGTAATCACATATAGATCTATGTAGATGTTTTCAAAATTACGGACATCATACAAAAAAAACCCTGTCATTTTAAAATATATTATCGTTATTTTAAATAAAGAAATAATGAAGAAAAAAAAACAACCGGTTATCAAATTCTAGCAATGGCATAATGTGGAAGATACCGTTACAAAATATAAATGGATAATTTATATCTTCAGACATGTAATAGAGCTATGCCTTTTATTTCCTCTATCTCGTATTTTATATACATTCAAAATTTTGATAAAAGAAAGGTTTTATGAAGAAAATCTTCTTAAAGGAATAGGAATGGATGGATTGATGTCTGTCTAATATAAATATTCATCATTTAAAAAGAGGAATCATGACAATTTTCCTATTGACATCAACCCTATAAGAGAGAAATTCGTGTTTTAAGACACTATTTTTTACTTGAGAAATAAGTTCATGGGCGCCGCCATTTTGGCGTTATGTCATTCTCGCGAGACAGACGAGACCGAGATTGTGATGTGTTATACCCACTTCCGGTATAGGTGTACACGCTGGTACAACTGAAATATATCTTGATGAAGAACTTATTAATTTTATTGCGTACATTATATATTATTTATGAAAACATCATAATTATGGAACTGAATTGCTTTAATTAATTAATTTGATTATTTTATTGAAGACGCCGCGACATAAATTATCATTTGTCCGATATTCAAGCTTGCTGATGATCCCACCACATGATTTAAGCAATGACTGCTTAATTTTCAAAGATAAACCATAAATTTAATTTGGGTACTATGAGAAACTTCTTCAAATTGACGATATATCCTTTTATTTTGTACTTAATTTTCGCTAGACAAGCTGTCCAAATATAGGTTATTTAGGCACCCAGTCAAAACTGGTACCAACAGCAACAGGTTGCCCATTCCCCTATAATTACGCATATTCTCGGGTTTATCCAGCTCCCTAAAGCTTTTTTCCACGTTATCTACTTACCAAATTACTTTCCCGACAGATACGCATTACTACTACCGTAAATTTAATCCAATAAAACAAAAAATCATAAATCTACTTAATATTTCAAATGATTATTGGTAACTGAAAAAATGTGTTGCTATTTTATGACGTGCTGTAATTTACTACAGTATAATTTGACAGGTGTGGAACCTAATTCCCCCTAAGGTCATTCAGTTCACTGATGAAGCGTAAAAAATAGATGTCTATTTCGTCATAAGAATATTTGACAAGGGTGATTAACCAATCAGGGCAACATTGTGCATGATCAAAAGGTCTGTCGGCACAGAGGCATACAAGGAGCAATAAAAATGGTCAGTACACAGTGTGACAGGAGCATTTTGTGCAAATTAGGAACAATTAAAATGGACAATGCGCAGTATTAGACATAAGTAGTAAGAACCAGCAATTGTATGAATAAATTATGCAAATTAGATTTTTGAGCAGCCAATAAAAATGATTTGCCTGCAGTTAATATTAGGCTATGATTACGATGCGCAGCATCATACGTTGACAGACATGTTAACAATTTACTTTTCAAAAGAGTTGCTTATATTTTTGAAATGTGTACATCAATTATAACATATGTCCACACCTTTAAATTTGAAAGTCAGAATCAATCTGCAAAACTTTAATTATATGTACTATTAAGAACACGTTTTAGTAGGGTTTTTATAATGGAAATGGCTAGCGTACGGGCCCGTACAGCTAGCCAAAAGTTTTAGCCGTACTCGAGTCACGTACGATTAGCAAGGACACGCTGTATTGGCTAGCCGTACGGCACTTTTCAAAATTTTATGGAAGTCGAAAATGCATATGTTATTTATGACTTTAAGCGAGGATTTTAACCAAGAAACAGCATTAATTGTCTTTGGATGTTAACTTTTTAGAGATTAATCGCCTTGATCGCTATATATATTGATCTTTGTCATCGCAAGATGTCGAGAAAAAATAGCCTTTGCTTGCATTTACACCAATTGAAATAGTTTACAAAATTTTGATAATAATCCTTTTTTGTTTCATTAAGTTTAATTTTCGACACCTTTTTTATGAAAAAAAAAAAACAAAAAAAAAAACAGCAAACACTGAAAATGATTGTTGTTAGGCTCTTGATAATTGCAACATTTACCGACGGTACTGTATAGAAGTTTGCCCATCAAGGAAAGTTTGCATGTTCCGTGAAAGGCATACTAAAATTCTATTGTCAGTCCCTGGATAGGTTTTAATTAAGGCTAAATAATTGATTGACTGTGCTTTTATGTTCGATATTTATCTACTGTTTTGAAAATGATATAATTATTTTTGCATTTCACCGTTTTTTTTCATTCAATGATCTTTTTATTTATTTATTCCATTCCGATCATTTTTTATTCGACCCATGTGCTTAAAATTAACAAAAATGATTTAATAATTCATACAAATAAAACAACAAATGATAAGCATGAAAATCAACAATTTTATAACGTTCGACTTCCATATAATTTTGAAAAGTGCCGTACGGCTAGACAATACGTACAGTGCGTCCTGGCTAGTCGTTCGTGACTCACGTACGGCTAGAACTTTTGGCTAGCCGTACGTTTCTTTATTTATTATTATTATTTTTTTTTTTGATATTGTTACGTATTTTGAACCATAAAAAATCTCCTCTACACCTCCTGTGAAAATTAAATTGTCTGGTCAATACTTTATTATATTAATATTTCCTTACGATTCAACTAGATTTATCATGAATCTAAAGATGTGGGGAAATGACATCACGCGCACCTGTTTTTATACGGCCAATACACAAACATGGCCGCGCTTACTGATTTGTAAAAATCGGTGATTTAGCGATTTAAATTTTGTTAAATTTTGTTATCATTCGTTTAATATTATTATTTGGCGGCAGAAAATTTGCAGACTTATTATTTATAGTATTCTTTTTCTGAAATCAAGTTTTTATTCCAACCTTGTCTTTCCCTTTAACAGATTAAAATTTCAATACCTACTGCTATTTCCTTACACATCAATCATAGCTTCGAAAAGAAAGAGAAAAAAGGATTTTGATAAATCAGCCGCTCCTCCATGAAACTTTGTCATCTCCCATCTTTAATACCTCCAACGTGCACAAAATGTTTAAATATCCTTCAACAAACACAAAAATCAGCTGGATTACAATATTTCGATATTATTCTTCAATGATATTGGTTTTGATCGTTAAAACTTATTTATTTTAGCCAAAACTGTTTACTTTAATAATTCAAAATCCTCCTCACTATCATTATCATTAAATGAACAAATTATGTTTCACACCTTTTTACAAAGATTAGACAAATAGATTTACAGAATTCAGATATTATTGTCAAGTGTTTGAATCGATTTTACTGTTTAAGAACGATTTTCTTCAACCTTCTATTCAAGTTAATTGCATTTATGATCAACTTTTTTACGATCAGGATAAATTATCTCTCACACTGATCAAAATACGACCTGACCTTATCTGATATCGAATGTATTTAAAAAGGCGTTTTATTGTATTTATATATTACACTTTTCCTTGAACATATCAATCATATATAATATTTAGTGTTGAAGGACCTTGCCAAAGAAAGTCATTTTCATTTTTGAAGTTGTAACGAAAATGTCATTCCGTCTCGACCTTGTGAAACGCGAACTTCCTTGAAAAAAAACCCTTTTTTTATTACTTAATATGGCTTATTAAATGTAACTTTTACAAATATTATATTTAATGAGCAGTGACCGAGAATAACGAGACAGAGATAATTTTATTATGTGCCGAATTTAAGTTTTTGCTTGTACATTTAAAGTACATTTGTACTAGAAAGAAGATATCTTATACTAAGGCCTCAATTAAGTAATAGACACCAGGTAGATAGATACATGTATTTCTATATATTAATTTTTGAATGAATAACATGAAGATTGGGGTACGAAGTTTAATGTATAAAAATATGATATAATTAATACTAATAGTACCCCTGGCTGAAATATTTAATTTTTGGTTGCTACATAATAATGTATGCAGAACCTCCTTCCTTAAGTGAGGATACTGAGTTTACGTGGGGCGTGGGTTCAAGCCCTACTGGGGACTTTTATTTCTTCTCTTATTCTTTTTTTACCTTTTTATTCTTTTTGTCATGTCAGATTATAGTTTTCTTCTTTCTTTTGTTTTATAAAATATTGAGTTAAGAAATGTTTGCAAATAAAATGTACTTTTGTCTAAAAAATTGAGTGAAAAAAGGGTAAATGTTTATATTTCCAAATCTGGATGATGGTAAACCTCCCTGATCTTTTGCATAAATGTTTAGAATTTAATATATATAATTATTATATGAAGGTATATGGATGGCCAATTGACAGATGAAAAATATGACTCTTTATAATATTACCCTCATTCTGTTTTATTAAATCTGACAGAAACCTTTTTAAATCAACTTCATTTTAGGTATGCTTTCCTTTGGTTTTGTTAGTTTTCATTTCAAAACAATGATTGTTTCTTACCACTTAAATAAAGATTAATATGAAATAAGTAAAGAAAGATGTTGATGTTGTTTCATTTAACTGATTAAATCGTATGATGGTAAACCTTTGTTACTTTTTGTGTATTTGTGTCAAGAATATGATAAAGTTTAATGATGTTAAGTTTTAGATGACTTTTGAAACAATGTCAATTATACATAATTGAGCCGCGTCATGACAAAACCAACATCATGGGTTTGCGGCCAGCATGGATCCAGACCAGCCTGCGCATCCGCGCAGTCTGATCAGGATCCATGCTGTTCGCTATCAGTTTCTCTACTTGTGATAGAGTATTGAAGCGAACAGCATGGATCCTGATCAGACTGCGGGGATGCACAGGCTGGTCTGGATCCATGCTGGTCGCAAACCCATTATGTTGGTTTTGTCATGACGCGGCTCATATACTGAAGGAGACTCAAGCGATGTCAAATAGCCTAAAAACATAAATTTTTCAACTTTTACATAGTCAAAGTAAAGCTCTTAAAAAATTTGCAAAGATTACTAAAGAAATTTTAATTGAATCGGTTTCTTTTTTCCGATTCTTAGTCCTATTTCGGTGAAATGACGTGCAATGCTTTTCATTTTTGAGATTTTGTACATTAACAGCGACTACTCAGGGGAAAAAAGGACAAAGGAATGAACTGAAAATTTGCACACAAGTTATTGGCCCAGACCTACATTAAATGGTAAAGAAATCTTGAAAATATATTTCCATTCTGTCATGTCATAAACACCTCAGTTGAGTCCCTTTAAACTTGTTACTTCTTTACGAATCTTGGTAAATGGTAAGATCAGTAAACGGATGCAAATGATTATCAATAGGAAAATTTATACTATTATTCGTGGTCTCTTGTGACAGGCTTTTCTCTTAGTAGTCTTTAATGAGAGGTGGTCTTTAAGTTAATTCTATGACCAATCCAAATGTATCAAAATGATTTCAGTGTATTGCTTACAGCTTTAAAAGGCAGAGTACTTGGTTACACAAACATTGTCAATGTCATGATGACTTTTCAACTTTACTGTGTAAACTTCAATGGTGCCCTTCAGAACACGATTTCAAGCATAAGCAAGCAAATTAAAGTAGAAAACCACCAACCTTCTGTATGACAGGTAGACAGCTTCCTCACATGGACAAGAGCGCCATGATGGCCCTTATATCGCTCACCCGATAATGCAGAAAATTATGCAAAAATGTAACCACTAGCGTTAACCAACTAAATGTGGACTGACGACAGGTGAGCTAAAACACAAAAGTCCCTTGTGGTATTTGAACCTACAACAGTGAGGGGCAAGACATTCAAAGTCCTTGGTGTTAACCATAATGTTATGAAAGCTAATGGAAGCTCCAAAGTATAATACTCAGTATATATATATGAATAACAGAACAGTTGTATGAATAACATTTTATTAAGTCAGTCATCATGTTTTTTTACAATAAATTTCCTACTGACAATCTCAAAATATCATTTAACATATGAGATAGAATAAAAACTGATCATTATGTAAAAAAATTACAGTAGCAGAAGAACACAAGAATGTCGCATATATACACAATTATCAAAATTATGTTTAAATAAATACTTAACAAATGACTGTTGAAGTCATTATAATAACGCCCATCACAAAAAACTCACATTTACATGCATGCATCACCATTAACAGTAACAATTACAAAAATCAATTTTCACAAAAAAACATGAAAAGCTACTTTTCATAAGCAGGTGTATCATTTTATTGCTATGTTTTGGGGTTTTTTTTGTTACATACAAGAGAGCTGAGTTGGGTATCTATGCTCACCTGAGACAAACGGTAATTTTTTTCCTCAACAACTCATGTCTACAACAATAGTTTGTAGGCCTTTAAAAACAGTTTATCAAACCATCAAAATGGTTTCTGTAATTGACAACAATACTTATTTAAGTAATAGACCAGTATTATTGATTACAGTGCACATGTCCTTAAAAGTCAAATTGTGACAGTTACTTTTTCATGGTTTTCACAGTCAAACTGCAGCCTTTTTTCAATCAAAGTACATGTATATTGTTTTCACAATCAAATACATGTACACTGTTTTCATAATCAAAGTATATATTCACCTTAAACTAACAAATTACATATGAATGAATCCAATGTCGATTTTGTAAAACTTTTCCTCACCTTGTTTTAACTGAATATTGAGTAAACAACCATCTGTTGTATATTTTTAGTAAAGACTGACTTAAAAAATTAAACACATACTTTTAAAATAAATTTAAATTTTGTGTTAAACAAATACCACATTACCCTAAATGTTGGTGGTTCAAAGAGTATCAACTTACAGCATACACATATTTTTCAATGTTTTCAATTGTGTCATCTATATACGAGTATAAATCAAAATGAGCCAAACTCCAAAGCTGTACTCCAACTTTACTAAACAAGCTTGTTGACAGATGAACAGATAGACAGACAGACAAACATATGTACAGGCAGGCTGATCACAATAACAATTTCTGAAGTGAGTCAATAGCTCAAGTAAAATAACAAATCACAATGTCTAATTCATGTGAGTCGGCAGGTGAGCTAACCAATTACAATGTGTAAAGTGAGTTTACAGCTCAGGTGAGCTAACCAATCACAATGTGTAAAGTGAGTTAACAGCTCAGGTGAGCTAACAAAGTGAGTTAAGGATGTTTTGGGGGTTTTCATATGGATATATTGACAAAATTAAAACTGTTAAATAAAATTTCTTTAAACTTATCATGTTGTTAGAATATGATGACAGAAATACTATAAGAGAAAGACAGTTTGGTGTCACCAATCTCACTTTTGAGTTATCTGCCCTTGAATCAGAATGATTTACTTGAGGTCATTTCAAAGGCAGATAACTTATACATATGTATGTCTATAAAAAATCTTGTTTTTACATCTGGAGAATGTTTTTTCTTTTTATTGTTGTTCTTAATACAAAGTAACATCTTTCCCTGTGCACATGGTTCAAACTTCATAGCTGCACATTAAAGGACAAGAAAGTACATGTAGTTTATCTTCATTGCATTACCTGCCTTTGTATCAAGCAAAAGTCTGATTCAGATACTCAAAAAACGAGAATAATGACCCCCAAATTTTTTTAGCTTAAATTTTTTCTGGTATAATATTCTAACAGCAAGTTTAAAGAAATTTTATAGAACAGTATTTATCTTGGCTATATGAAAACTGAAAAGTGATTTGACAGCTCAGGTTACCTAACCAATCACAATATTTAAAGGGAGTTAACCAATCAGGTGAGCTTACCAAAAACATACTTTAACAAGAGGTTTCAATAATGAAATAAAATCCACAATGTACAGTGTGAAGGGTTGCCAGTGAAAAAAAGCAATATAGTAGAAAAGAAACTGGTCAGTCTTTCAGTAGAAAGTTTACCTAATAGCTACATTCTCAACTGACATCTTTTTAGAATTAACTATCTTAAATGTATACAAGTCAGAAATCATTCTACTGAGCGGAAAATTTATTGGATGTTGCTCTAAATGAGTAAATATACAAGTTTTTTTTCACATGAAATAGTAAAACTTTCAATCAAAATAGTTCCTAAAAAATCTGTTAAAACTGTAAAATGCACTTTTCTTACATTAGTAACTAAAAGAAAAATAATAACTAAAGGAAAAATAATTATGAGGTACAAGTAGTTTATGGTACTGAAGTTTGGGACTTTGTTAGTCAATCTACACACAAACTAGGGCACATAACAATTAGTATCACCTTAGGGATAACTGACAAATATGTTAGCTCAATATTAAGAAATATCAAAGTAACAGTAGAATAATTTACAATAACACTTACATTTAACATTTTATGAGTTAATTATATTATACAATATTACATACTTTAAAATCAACTGCTTCTTGGTCAATTTCATTCATTTTTTTTTTAAATACAAATTAACAAATAACCATTGCACCTAGAAATTATATAAAATCCTTAGTTGAGAAACTAGTGTGAAACACGCCTGCATAAAATTATTTTATGTACTACCAGTCACTTAATTCAGTATTATTCAAAAATAGTTCTAATGCAAATATATAAACAATTTTGTATGTTTTATTTTTCTCTCCTCCCCTTTTCAACCAATGAGCGTAACTTCGTGTCTTTGTTTCAACATTCTTGTGCCACAGTTCTAAATCATAGGAACTTGGGAACGGGACCACAGATTGCAACGCATATTTTTGATCGTGTAATGGTTTTTAAAAATGTTCTTCCAACATCTAAATATCTTTTAGTATTATCTGAGTGTATGGCCTCAAAGAATATATCATCAATTGAACACAATCTGTTACTTTTAAAATTGGTCAAATTTTACGGTATTATAAAAAAAGACAATCTCCCTCCCATTGAAATGTGTGTATGTGCGTGTCTGCATGTGCACGTGTATACTATAACAGAGGCAATCTTCGTTGTAATAAATTAAGCCTGGAATACAACATGCTTTATTCCAGCATAGGCCATCTGTTGACTGGACATGTTAAATGAAAGCATTCAGCAGTTCATACATTAGTACAACAACAACAATTAACATAGTCACAAATTTAATTCTTTTAATAAAAACCTAGTGAATAAACATGAGTTTGTACTAATAAATTAGAAATATATGAATCTATGATGATTATGTAACAAATTATCAAAGCAAATCATGATTCCCTAAATATTACAGTTAAAGTACAAGAACAGGCCTATATTTGTGACACAAAAAGTTTTCTTTCCTTTCCAAAAGTATTTTTTGGAAAATCACAACACTTTTTTATATGTAAGTCAAGTCTGTTTTTTTTCTGTAAGATAATTTTTGTTAAATCTGATGAAAAAAACAGTGTATGATCACATTATTTGCTCTTTAAATTTTAAGGTAACTCTTGCAGTACTTACTGGTACTATAAAGCACATTTTGACAATGTGTGGTACATTTGAGTATTCTATAATGTTAACATGGAGCCTACAAGTAAACGAGTCACGGCAATAATTCCACTAGCCATAAGTGAAGCATACTGACTAAGGAATTGTTTTGTTTTGCTTTTGTTTTTTTTTTTAATTTTGTTCTTTATATTGTCATAGAATATTGTTTTTATAAAGGCAAAGCATTCTTGATGCCCATCCTAAATTACTAGAGTTGCCATAATTGTAACAAAAAAAATTGAGTTCATGCATAAGTAGTGGCCATGATTTCTGGCTTAAGATAGCTCCTTTTATTTCCTTAAGTTCCAAATAGGTAAAACAGTGCACTTCATACATAAACTGCTATTTCATGTCACTTATTAACCATCATAATAATGCATGTATATGCATGCTTTTTTCTTATTTTAAAGTACTACAGGATACAGGGTCAATGTCATTCTTTTAGTAAATTAAATGATTAAAATAGGTTCAAAATAACTCTCTTCCTATGCTCTATAACCCACACCCTGAATTTTTTTTATAACAGACTTGTCCCTGCTTGAGTTCGGAAAAGTCTATTACTTGTTTAGGGATATCTATATGAAAAATTAACCCTCATCCTACTGGAACCAAAAGTGATCAGCCTTTGCCACCAGCATAGAACCTGGCTAGCCTGCACATCCATGCAGTCTGACCAGGCTCTATGCTGTTGACTAAATAACTTATTATTTTCATCTTGATTTCCCCATTTGTATTATTGACAATTCCAAAAATGGAAGCTGGATAAGTTCATTAAAGAAAATCTTTCAAATTACGGGTTTCACACCCAACACAGGGTAGAGTTTAGTTAGACTGCATGGATGTGCAGGTTGGCCTGGCACTATCCCGGTGACATACACAAGCTGTTAAAGCTGCAAACATTATCAAAGGTTAAAGTTCAACACACTTAAGAAAATATTGTATTGAACTTTTTAAAGATGCCATTTGATATTCAGAAAAATATATTAAAGTTACTGATGACTACCTATAAAATTTAATCATCCATTCTAATTAATTTTATTAAATTCCATACAGCACCAATACCTTTATAAAAACAGAAAAAATGAATCAATAATATCCAGGTATCAATGCAATGCTGTTATTATGTGACTTGATTATCATTATCTAAACCCTTACTAAATGGACTTGTCCTGTTTAGAATTTGGAACTGTTCATTTTATATCTTAACGGGTATTAAAATAAAGAAACTAAAATCATGAAAATAGAAGAACAGATTGGTGAGACTGTAGATTAGACATATGTTCTCATGCAGAATGACCTGCAACTATAGTAGTGTTGGCATTAGCAAGTCACTGTCATTTAAAGATGCTGTAAGATGAAAAATTTGATCCCTCAGTATTTACAGACAATTATCCTTTTTGGCCATTTGTATTCCTGCCATGAAATCCATGTTTAGGAAATTTATCAGAAAATAGTAATATACATGTCCTAACAGCATTGCATTGAACTAAAATTGCTGTTCTAACATTATCTGTGCATTACTACATGGATATCTATTTTCATATAAAAATCCAAACTTGTCATGGTCATTATTTCATATATAGTTACATGATTAAAATTACGGAGTGAATGTCATTACAGTCTCAAGGAAATGTCAAGGTAAATTGTGTAGAAAATGTCATGGCTGCATTTGGAACATTGTCAATAACATAAATTGCAATGACAAAAGG
This sequence comes from Ruditapes philippinarum, assembly GCF_026571515.1. Classification (NCBI taxonomy): domain Eukaryota; kingdom Metazoa; phylum Mollusca; class Bivalvia; order Venerida; family Veneridae; genus Ruditapes; species Ruditapes philippinarum. The sequence continues at coordinate 54,648 of NW_026863576.1, forward strand.
TTTAGTTATTATAATTACTTGTTCAACTTGTGTCCGTCCATAAATGGTTACAAGTAATTCAGAAATTTACAAATGATGATGAACACATAAAAAATATTTTTTTCACTACTTTAGTATACTAGCAATCAATTTATAATAGCTATCAATTTTATAGTCACAAACATGTAAAATTAATATGACAGACCAAAAACTTGTATACCACCTTAAAACACAAAGAAAATACAAGTTTTGTTACCAATATACATATTGAGTATTACTTCATTTATCCAATCCATTAACAAAGAGGAAAAAAAACAACAATTTATATTGCAAATTTGTAATGATAATAGCACCATTACATAAATACTACTGCAATATGAATATTCTAACATTTTGTGACTTTTTGTTACCTTAGTAACGATTCACAGTACTTTATCAATAGCCACTTTTTTGTTCAGAAACAGTCTTAAATCTTCTTTCCTTAATCCTGACACTGCAAAAATCATGACTGCAAACACATTCCATACATGAGCTAGATTTATAGTCCCAAATAAAAGGAAATAAATAAAAAATAAAAATTTGTTGCAAAATAATTTTTGTCTGATTTAATAAGCTATGAAAACAAACTCAATAAAACTAAAACATAAATCTGTAAACAAAACTGTTGTTTAACTCTATAAATATATATATTTATAATTTTTGTGTTACTATTTCAACTAGCTTAAAATATTCAAATATCTAGCCATGCTCGCATATGGCCCATGCACGTGACCCTAATTATGACTACTGTCTGCCTGGAAAGTGTTGTCATGCACGAAATCACGAGCTGATGATGTCATAATGCTGTCATTTTTCTAATCTCCAGCGGTACCAGGCGTTTCTTACTCTGCAACGAAATTTACATCATGGTTTAAATCTTCAAGTCGTCAAAAATATTTTATCCCCATTACAATAATAAAACATCATAGTGACAAGTGGGTATCATCCGTGGGTATGGTATAGTCAATGTTGACATATTTGCAGAGAAAATTTCAACCGGTGGTTTCATATATTTGAATGCAAAAAAACTGAAAACTGACATGAACAAATTAAGTCCTTCATGTCAAAATTGTGATATTTCTAACAAAGAATTACTGTTAATGAAACGTAAACTCTCAACTAAGTAGATATCCCAAAGTCTTACAGTACGCAAAAAACATTTCTTAAGATCAATTACAGATTATTATTGGAAATATTAGCTTGGTAACATATGAATTCACAGGAATATTTAGAAACAATGTTTAATTGTTTTGTACTTTTATGTTAACGAGGGTGCTTTATCTTAAAAAAAAAAAGAATTTAAATTAAACAATCATTAAGTGCCAAATCAATCCAATGTTCCCTGAAATATTTCAACAAAGGACATTTTGCAAAAAAAAATAATTAAAAAAAAAAAAAAAAAGAAATATTTAAGGACAGCATACCATAGCATAAAATCTAAGAAAGATAAATTCAAACTGAAATTTTACAGAAATAGCTGGATATATGTTTATAAATATTTAAAAAAAAGAAGATAATTTTCAACATCTGAATATATATTAACAAGCTTAAGTAAAATCAACCATACACAATCATGTCAAAAGTTAAAATACATTTGTATTCAAACCATGCAACTGTTCACCTCTGTGAAATATATCCTGATGAATTAAAAAAAATCATTAATTCCAGTGCTGAGTTAGCATTTTTAATATTCTGATTACAAAATGTCACTTATAGAATTTGCGTATTATAATAGTTGGTCAACCAATTTAAATTCTCAGTTGTTTGTAAATATGCTAATTATCTGGTCAAAATGTAGGACTACAAAAACATAATTTTTTTACAGGATTTTTCAGATGATGAAAAAATAACCTTATTAAAGAATGAAATCATAATAAGATGTCTTTTATTAAAAACTGAAATAATTCTTCAATATCAAATGGTTATTATCTGTATCTCAAACGAAGATCTATTGGTGTGCTGAATGATAATTACTAAATACAGATATAAGTATATGTTGTGCACTTCTGTGTATTTTGAAGGTTGATCGCAAAACTGTTGTAAGTCTTTCTTTATTTCACATAAGTTACTGTAGTTTTGCGGTCAACCCTTGATTTGGTATGACATTGCTTCTTTTGAGCCTGTCATAACTGCATATTTCAAAAAAAAGAAGCAAACAAAACAGTCTTAAATCATAAGGCAAGGTTATGTATCCTTACCCACCTATCTTTATATACTTGTAATTTGGAACAACACATTTGTTAGTTAAGGGGTTTAAGCTTAATTTGAGCAGTTAATAAGATAGGAGAAGCCTGGTTAGATTACCCGTACTGCTGGCAAAGGCAAGTTATAATTGCCCGTACTAGGCAAGTTATACGATAGATTTTCAACAAGCTTAAACTGCCAGTTAGTGCGATTTTACAATGACATGCCAGATTTAATAGTGCTTGACATGGCGCATTAAAACAAGTGTGCTTCAAATACAAAGCTTCCAAGCCGGATACAAATTAATGATGTATATTATAATGTAGTTCTGGGGGTTAGCTACAGGTGGAATCTAAACAGAGGTGAAACTGAACATACTTTATATAGTAAAACATACAAACAAATTATCATTATTCTGATGAACAGCTGAATATAGAGAAATTGAGGTATGAAACAAGTGTACACTTTACCATGCATTACTGTAATTCTAGAAACTTTCGCGATACAACATTAGCATATGCTGATGTTTCACTTTGTTTTTCTACTTTAGTTTTATAAGTAAGGAAAGCAGCAAGTTGAAAATTTCACGTTGTATTTTGTTTGTTTGTTGCCATGGCAGCAAAATTGATAAAATTCCCAAAACACAGGGCTTCTGTAAGTGGTCTTCTGATTCATGCTTAAAACTGACCAACTAAAGCAGAGTTCTTTTTATAGCCTAATAAATATTGCCATTATGAGATCCTTACTAAATAGTACAAAAATAGTGCAACATTCCTCAAAATCTCTACTGAATAATAAATATCACATTTAATCAAAGGAGGTATTATAGAGCAAACAAATCATCAAGCAGGTAGCAAATTGAAATAAATAGAATTCTTTTGAGTTACATGATTCTTTGGTTTTATTGAAACACTTTTGTCTCAAAATACAAATCTTTACATAATTATTTCTGTTTCCTTTTGCTTAAATATAGCACAGTTTAATAAAATTAAAAACAAAACATGCATAACTTATTCTATAAATACTATATACTTGCAGCAAAATGCTAGAATACACCTTTGGTGTAGTTTTACACCTTTGGTGTAGTTTATACGAGGGTTGTTCAAAAAGTAATAGGACTGAGAGGCTTGCATATTCATATTTCATCCAATTTAAAATATTTTCATATGTATAGGGATCGTAAAATGTTTTTTACAATTTATGCATAAGTTTATTGATTTATTGTGATGAACGCGCGTTTCCTGTGATATTGAATAACCATGGTAACACGCACCCGGCGCAGCACATGAAAATAGTCATTGATGCTAAGTTGTACTTCTGATTTATTCATAATTTATACTCTTTTTGTCAATATATTCCACCAACACATTCATCTATATTTAAGTGACATTAAATCTAAATTTGACGTCATTCGGGCATGAAATGGCATAATTATTCAGTTTTGAATAGCCGTGGTCATTGCGTTAAATGTAGAAATACGGCACTCGGTAACAAACAGAAATTCGTGCAATCGTTAAATTTTGCCAACAAATTGGCAATATTTTTCCAGATACTTACAAAATGATAACATTAAGAAAGGAAAATTATCCTGCCATCAGGACACTCGTTTTTAGCTGGTACAATCAATTTAAAAACGGCGAATACAAAATCACTCACAGGAATGTGTGAGGATGAAAGCGGAAAATTGATGCGACGTGAGTGACGTCAATTGCAAAAGCACTGTAAATGCTTCGACGGTAAATGTCCGGCATTTTTTATGTCTGCTTCGGGTCTACTTATTCAGGTCTCACCAAAGGATTGTATATAAGACGTTTCTATCAAATACTATTTTATTTTATCTCATTAGATATACTTGGTTTTAATAAAGTAATATAATAATGATTAACAGTATTAATATATAGTAGTATTTTCCCCCAATTTTGTTTTAATAAATGATACTTTTCAATTGATAAATATTGTTATTTTACTGTATATAATCATATTGTTTTAAAAACATTTGATGACATACATGTGAACATAAATAATATAAATCGGTTTTGCTTAAGCTTTATAAGTTAATGCTTATTGAGTTCCAATTTTACTAAATTATTTGAGAAAAGTGGAGAATGACCGCCTATCGGGAATTTTTCCTGGAGGGTTAAACGAAATTGTGATCGCTTTCTTTCTCGCTTAATCTCCATATATGAGACCTGATCATGATCTCATGATTCAGACACATAGAGCACTAGGAAAAATACTTTCAGGATGGATGACACTCGTTTTATTTTATATTTAGTTTACGACGTCATAAACGTCAATTATTGTATTGTCAGCTTGCGCCGAGTTTCATATCCCTTGTCATTTGAAAATTTCACAGAATTGTTATTTGTAAACATTTTGTATTAATTTTTTCACTGTATACAGAAAATATGTTCCAATATTTGCTTCTTGTAAAATTATGTGCGTAAATTAAAAAATGTGAACAGTAGAGCTTCAGTCCTATTACTTTTTGAACAACCCTCGTATGAGTGTAATAGTATAATATTGAGGCACGATTCACAAGAGATAAACCTAATAATTATGAACCAGTAATTAACAAAATACCACTAAACCCGTGCATGAAGACCGTAAAATACTTTTTACAGAAATAATGTTCAGTCACATGAAAAAATATCAAATAGTTGTTAAGGTATAATCTTATATATCATTTCAGACAGTGAAAAAAATCATGCTCAGAATATATAACTTTTTAACAGTTTTAATTGATCAAAAAAAGAAGACATCACTTGTAATAAATATGAAAAGAATAGTTTCAGTTATTTGGCCATAAACAATCAATTTTTATCCCAATAATTTAAATCAATCTTTGATTATTTGATCAGACTATGCACATGAGTTTCCATCATTTGATCATAATAACTTTAATAAACTGCTAATTTAACAAAAACTAGAGACATTTGTTAACAATATGTACAGTCATATTCAACAATAAAACATAATTTTTACATCTTTTAAAGAATTTCTGAACAAATAAATTCACTGAAGTTTTTCTTTTTTTAAAAATGGATACCAGTACAATGTATATCAGTTTTAGTTGAAAGAAAAAAAACTTTTCTAACTTCATTGTGAAATGAAAGACAAATTCAGGAAAATTGTATGACTAAATGGAAAACAAACTTCAATATCTAAAATAGAATCTCCATATAAATCTATAATACTCATTTTTGGTGTTTAAACAACGCGATAATATCACTTAAAGAAAAGAACGAACCTCTTGATTTTCATACAATCATATCTTACAGGCCAGGAAAAAAATACACATCCTTTCTGAGTAAAATATCATAAATATACAGAAAGGTAAACAATGTACAATTATAAGCAAAAAACATGTAGTTATTAACAGACTATGATGGTAGATGCATGAACTTTACAAAATGTACACAAGTAAATAAATAAAAAATGACTGAAACTTTGAATTGCAGGAAGTGATATTCAAGATCTCTCAATTATAATGAACATTTTCTCCTATCATCTAGTGTAATGTTTTACCTTTGTTTAAATGTTGGATAATTCTGTTGCTAGTTTCAGGGATTTTAAGATCAAAACACTCAGCAGACGACAGTCAACAGGTCTTGTCACCTGTGAAGATTGGACTGGTTCTATATACAGGCGGCATATCTGCACAGTCAACATGCATACATGTGATATCCTGACGGGATTTTAAAAAATCCCGATATTGAGACCCTAATCCCGATATCAGCTTATGAAATCCCGATATTTGTCTCTCACAGACATGTTACATGTAGTTAATAGACTTCCGAAAGTAAGTTGGTTATAAATTGTTTTATGACTGCGTTAAAGTTTTTTCATAGCCAGAACTTCCTGTACGACCAAAGTAGGACAGGATAGTCCATTACTTCCAGTAAATTATGATAGGATAGTTTACTTCATAACCAGAATTTCCTGTATGACCATAGTAAAGTGTTGTAATTTTCTTAGCAAGAGCTGCTAGTACGACCAAAATAGTAAGGGATAGTTTATTTCTTAGCCAGAGCTGCCAGTATGACCAAAATAAGAAAGGATAGTTTATTTCTTACAACAAAAATAGTAAGAGATAGTTAATTTCTTAGCCAGACCTGCCATTACGACCAAAATAGTAAGGGATAGTTTATTTCTTAGCCAAAGCTGCCAGTACGACCAAACTAGTAAGGGATAGCTTATTTCTTGATTAGAGTTGCCAGTACGACCAAAATATGAAAGGAAAGTTAACTTCATAACTATAATTGTCAGTATGACCAAAATAGAAAGTTATAGTTTTTTTTTTTTTTAACCAAAAATGCCAGTTTGACCAAAAAAAGGAAAATAAAGGCAGTGAGAATTTATAACAGAGCATGTTTCGCACATGATATTCCTCAGTTTCTTGTGTTATTTACATTTTATTTACAACAACAAGGAGACAAAGAAGCTGTTTACAAACTAATTGCCTAAAACAATCAGTTTCCTCATTTCCTTTACTTCTGTTTATGATATTTTTCTCATTTTTTTTTCACAATGACTATCAAGCAAAGCACTACATATCAATATTGAATATTTTCAGTAAGATTGATTCTCTTATTTCTTGTGTTTATCAACAGCAAAATGAAAGACATTTGAAAATAATCATAAATAAAACAAATAAAATAATTTTTCAAGTTATATTTCTAGATTAAAGACAAACTTGTCATTGTAATTCAATCACAACGGCTTTTCTGAGAGCGGTTACATTATATATCCATGTGACCAGTGCAGAACAAGATGGGCCGGCAAATCTATGCCATCTGATCATAGCCTGTAGATATCAAGTTCCCTATCAAGTCAATACATATTTTGAAATTTTCCTTAAATCTGGTGAAAAGTCTTTAGGAAGGTAGGCAAGTTCATCTTAGATAATTAGCGTGGTAAGGGCTGATCAACAGTGAAAATTATATATTTAGCGTGGTAAGGGCTGATCAACAGTAAAAATTATATATTTAGCGTGGTAAGGGCTGATCAACAGTAAAAATTATATATTTAGCGTGGTAAGGGCTGACCAACAGTGAAAATTATATATTCAGCGTGGTAAGGGCTGATCAACAGTGAAAATTATATATTTAGCGTGGTAAGGGCTGATCAACAGTGAAAATTATATATTTAGCGTGGTAAGGGCTGACCAACAGTGAAAATTATATATTTAGCGTGGTAAGGGCTGACCAACAGTGAAAATTATATATTTAGCGTGGTAAGGGCTGATCAACAGTGAAAATTATATATTCAGCGTGGTAAGGGCTGACCAACAGTGAAAATTATAAATTTAGCGTGGTAAGGGCTGATCAACAGTGAAAATTATATTTAGCGTGGTAAGGGCTGATCAACAGTGAAAATTATATTTAGCGTGGTAAGGGCTGATCAACAGTGAAAATTATAAATTTAGCGTGGTAAGGGCTGATCAACAGTGAAAATTATATTTAGCGTGGTAAGGGCTGATCAACAGTGAAAATTATACTGAGCAATGTGCTAATATACATGTATAAAGGAAGAAACACTGGAACAGATTACTGTGCAAACTAACATACTTAATGACATTTATGATCAAAGTCTTCATTTGTTCAAAGTCACTTTCTTCTTAATCATAATATTTCCTACATTAAATTAGATCTATGGCTGCAAAAGTTAATATTTTTGTGCCTTACTACATAACTTTAAATACAATGTAGAATTTCTTTCGAAGAAAATAATCAAAGGTAAGTGTTTCATTTGAAATAATTAATATATAAATCAAGAATGTAATTATGTTCAGATTTTAATTCTTTTTCTTTATTCTACTCTTTAGGAATTTTATTTTAGTTGTGAAATAAAGCACTAAATTTGTATAATAATTTTTTGTTCAGCTATTGATGCACAATGAAAGCAACTGTTTAATTTTTGAAAATAATGTATACATGTCAAAAAAAAAAAAAAAAAAAAAGACGGTAAGAAAAAAAGTAAAGATCATGCATTAAGATGATTATAACAGAGACTTGATATATAAATTTAAAAACATTCAGACTAAAACCATAATAATGTCATTATTTTCAATTATAATAAAATGGTTACTATGGCAACCAAGTGCACGAAACTCATCAAGTTGTAGTGTAGCTCTGATGGGCTTATATACTACAATATTGCAAAAGCCCTATTGGAAGTGAAGCATCTAGGCTGCAATTGTTCTACATTTATTGAGTTGGTACATTTACTAATAACACAATGGCAGTTAATGTGCTCATGGTGTGAGGATAAAATACTACCCGGATAAAATGCCCCACTCTCACTTTTGCACAAACAGACACAATCTCTTTGAATATCTGTTTTGAGATCAAGTTTTGTAAAAACTTAATAAAGTCAAAAGTTAATGATTACATAATATAATAAAATTCCTTACATCAACTAAGTTTTTGTGTAAATTCAGCAAGAGATTGCTATGGTAGGTTGTTGTGCATGGGTACCATGAGAAGCATCAAGGGGAATTTTGTCCGTGGGTTTGATCTTACATTAAAGTGCTCATGTCAAGTCACATTTGCTGCAGCTGAAAAACTCAAAATGTACGATATGACACAGGTGTCAGTTGGTTTTTTTAGTTTTGAGTGTTGACAACTACAATAATACTATATGACAGTCAAAATAGTTTTGTCTAACAAGAATGGCACTATCAGTAAAAAATAGATGGCGGAAAGACGACAAAGAATGACATCCTAGCACGCTACATGAAGTCAGGTATGCTTGAAGGTGAAGTTGCTCGCAATGGATGGTAAGAGTAATCTTACTTTTTTCCTTGTGCCACTTAAATAGTCTTTATACATATCTGAACGTACATATCTCCCATAACTATCACTTTTCATTAGTTTGAATATGTGGTCCTGAAAACAAAATAGAAAAAGATACGAAAATCTGGCGGAACTGAAATAAAGCATGCCTCCTTAACATGAACTTTTTTCTTTTTTTATGAGTACAAGTACACTGATTTACAAATATATGTGCATGTGTAACCTTGGGCAACTTGCAGAAAAAAATAATGCTTCCATTGCAATTTTAATCTCTACAGAATTTTACCAGCAACTAAGAAAATTGTCAAGAAAAAACAATAGTTTCTATTCCCACTAAAAGTTATAAATGCATGCCTATTAACAATTTTCTTGCCTATACATTCTGCCAATTTTCTACTTAAAAAGAACTTTGAATGAAAAAATAATTCACAAATCAAGAATTAATGAATTTGGAGGCATGATTCATCAAAAATTGAATAAAATTTTATTATTTAAGAGTCATTGCCCATACCATATTTAAGTGATACTCAAAGGGAAATAATTTGTAGTAAATTTATTTGCCTAATGATTTTCAGAACAGTGTTATAACAGAAATAATAAAATAATGCAGAAGTCATTACTGACCTAACAAAGTTTTCTGACTCACAGTGGTAGCTCCTACATATATTTTATAAATATATATTATAACTGAGTGAACAGTGATGTGAGAGGGTTATTTAAGGGGTGACATTAAAATATACATGTGAAAATATCCTGAACCTAGAAGTGATATTTAGTGAATGTCAAAAGTACCTGAGCTTCAGCAAAACAATATCTGTTAGGGTTATCATCCACACGTTTCCTTACTAACTCTGATATTCTCGCGTCTATGTTGACGGGATTGTGGGCACCAGGGGCTAGAAATTCACTGAAAAATTTACCATTTACTATTTTATTTTTTCATCAGAATTGTTTCATGCCTATGAAAAAAAAGTAGTTTAAACACTTAAGACATTCAATATCCAATGTATAATTTTCTAGTTCTTTCCATAATCTTTTTGACTCAATATAATAATACACCTATGATATTGCCTGTATGCCCTCCGATTAATGCTAAAAATATATTTTAAACAAGAGTTGTCAGTCCTGGCGACAATGTAGTAAATAGGGAACAATGTTGTTAGTATTGAAAGTAAAGATCATAAATGAAAACTTCACTAAAACGGTTAATTGAAATGGTTATTTACCAATGACCATGAGTGGGTCATGCATTTTGAAGTCAAAATACAAAATACAAGTTTATAAATTTTTTTTTTAAAAAGCTTACGAATAAATTTCATGGACTTTATCATGTAATTCAGCAACTTTCACACATTTCAGTTCTTGACATGCTAGCCAAAATCTGCAAGAAAATACAGCATACAATTATCATTTAATATGTTTGTTATTTGCAGAATATATCATTTTAATATCAACCTGTGCAAATAACAATTATTTTAAGAGAACTAATTTCCTTGATTTTATAGTCATCTTAGACTTTTCATTGGAATAAAGTAAAGATCATCTTAAAACAAAATACAAAACCTATGGATTATCAGGAGGCTAATCCACATCAACTACAATATCTCCCTTTATACTTTATATAAGTTACAACAATCTGCAACAAATTCTAAATGCAATGTCGGTACGAGGTACAGGTCACTGACTTTGAACCACTTATACTTCAGCATTGTGAATTCTAATCCTTCCAATAAATTTTGATACTTTCATGTGAGTAAGCTTATCAGTTAGCTGAAGAAAGGTCAATGATTCTAAAGAGCTGGCTTGTGCCTGGAATAATGTATGGAGGGGCACCCCAGATTTTCATGTTCCAGTAAAGCTTAAAGTCTCAGTATGAGCAAGGTAGAATTATGGGTCTTTTCTTGACTAAAAACGTTACGAATACAAAACTAAACTAATTAATGCAATACCAGACGAGTAGTTTATTTAAGTAGAAGTGCAGCCGGGTTACATCATACATTTATACATGTAAAAGAGAAACATTAAGAAACATGTCTCGAGATCTAAAAGTAAAAGATCTATGAATACATTTCTTAATTACAATACAAATATAACTGATAAAATGTCATCTTTATACATGTACATGTAAATCTACTTGTTTAAATATTGCAAATGAAAATACCATATACCTGCGAATAACATTTCAACGTATTTACCTAAACTTCCGTACAATTTATTGAAACTTGTAACCAAAATTTAACATAAAGATTGAATGACGAACCGACTCGCCCAGGTAAAAAACAGAGGTAAAAACATTTTTTAAATGAAAATATCTCTGAAAACCCTGTGCCCATTTGTCAATGTCGGATCGTAAGAATGTCGGGCCTCATTCCTTGCAGGTATATGGTAAAGCATCATAAATGTAGCATTATATACATACAAATTATATTGTGCGTTACTCTTGCTTTAATATTTTTAACAAGGAAAACGTTTTTTATGAAGTAAAATACAACTTTCCATTTTCTTTTTTAACTAGTGCCTGATTAAAAGCCTGCTAAAATGTATGTATTGTAAGAAAAAGCTTACTGAAAGTATGTGAAAAAAAAAATAAAAATAAAAAAAAATAAAGTTGAAATTCAGGGAAAAATCCACTTTTAATATTACACCACGATTAAAATAATATAAAATTGAAATCGTCTGGGTAGAAGTGAATAAAAAATCTTTACACTCCGTATTTATAACCCTGATATAGATAGCCTACTCGAAAAAGCACGATAATCTTGTGCACAACTGACCATTACCTCCAATACCGTAAACTATGTACGTTTCGAGAAGACAAATATTTCACGCTATACTACGAAACGCGTGAAATTAATATTCTTGGATTTTACACTTCTTCCCATCAGGAAGCTAAATAAATATCCTAAATCTTAATATCATTGCATTTACAATGCTTGATCAAGTTTCTTTTATTACACATTTAATGGTTTGTCAGCAGAAAATATTTTGTTCAAACAAAAATTTGAAACTCAACAAATAACTCAGGCAATGGTAGTCTAGAAAAAAAAGGTGTTTTGTTTTCGGCCCAGTAATTACTGAAATAGTAATGAACGTGTTTTGACTTACTTGAGGTTTTCACCGGAGAACTCCTTATCGAGGAATTTACTAAACTGGTCCTTGCCTGCAAAATCACGTAATAATTCCTCTATAGAAAATGCCCATCTCTTAACACGTCGTAATGGTATATCTCTAGCATTCCTACAACATTTATAATACAAACAATAGTAAGTATGTCAAGTCTTTAAACATTTGGTTATCCAATCATCCATGTGGGCCTCAAAAACATAATTTATAAAATATACATAATTTACATCTTGGATATACAGTGAAATTTTCAAAATACATACATGAAAACACAAAATATTATATATTTATAATGTAATATTATACCTCATTTGCATATTATGCTCTTTTATATTTAATATGACGTCACCCGGTCCATAAACCGCATACAGACCGGGGGCGGTCCATAATTGTTATGAAGACCGTTTTAACGTAACTTTGACGACATGCGAATTTCACGATGACACAAACTGTCAAAATGGCCAGGCGATTCGCCTTTTTATCAGAGACATAAAATTACATGTTGATGTGATTTGTCATGATTTGTCTTTGATTTAATTATAAATTTTATTTATACAGTTTGTGAAATTCCTAAAGTCCCGGTTTTTTTTGCCTAGTAACATTAAATATTTAATTTGAAAATAATTAAACAAAATCCGACTAGGGTTTGAGATATTTCACACACTGAACAAGTAAAATTATTATTTGAAAGCAAATAATAGTAAAATGACAGCACAAAACAAATGGATGAAAGGATTTAGATTCGGTATAATATAACAAATAAAACATGGCCTTTCGGGCAAAATGCAAGTTTACGGACTGGTTGGTCAGACCTCGGAAGGAATATACCTTCCTCAGTCTGACCAACCAGTCCGTAAACTTGCATATTGCCCTCAAGCCCATGTTTTATTTGTTAAATAATTCATCCATTTTTTTTTATTATCAAAATATGAAAAAGTAACTGGTTTTACAACATGATGAAGATTGTGGCCATTATTTGTCCAATAAAATACAGTTGCTATTTATGACATGTTCAATGTTGATCAGCTTTTGAAACATTCAGTACTGTTTTACATTATAAACTTTTACAATATAAACTTAAAAAAACTTCAGTTTTCAGAAGCGCAACCCAAATTCACTGAATATCTAAGTTTGCAGGCTACAATTAATAATAATTTTGTGATTAAGTGACTTAACAGCTACTCCATCTTGTAACAGGAAACTAATGTCTTTTTTAATGTAATTTTCACACCTTGTATTTTCAGGATGAATTCATATGAACAAATGAAACATTCAGGTATCCATGGTAACTTACATAGTCTTATCTTGATCCCAGTACTCAGTACTGTCAGTTATCCATGGATTCGTTGGGTCAGCAGGGGTACAAAAAGCATCATATTCTGCATACTGATCATAATAGGAGGTGTAACTGTAAAAAATAACAAAAATCCATGTATATGTGTACAGTAACATAACAGTAGGATGTATAACAAATAGCAATGTATATGTTTACAGTAACATAACAGTAGGATGTAAAACAAATAGTTATGTATGTGTGCATTTACAGTAATATAACAGTAGGATGTATAACAAATAGCCATGTATATGTGTACAGTAACTTAACAGTAGGATGTATAACAAATAGCCATGTATATGTGTATAGTAAGATAACAGTAGGATGTAAAACAAATAGTTAAGTATGTGTGCATTTACAGTAATTTAACAGTAGGATGTATAACAAATAGTCATGTATATGTGTACAGTAACATAACAGTAGGATGTATAACAAAAAGCCATGTATATGTGTACAGTAACATAACAGTAGGATGTAAAACAAATAGCCATGTATATGTGTACAGTAACATAACAGTAGGATGTAAAACAAATAGTTATGTATGTGTGTACAGTAACATAACAGTAGGATGTATAACAAATAGCCATGTATATGTGTACAGTAACATAACAGTAGGATGTATAACAAATAGTCATGTATATGTGTACAGTAACATAACAGTAGGATGTATAACACATAGTCATGTATATGTGTACAGTAACATAACAGTAGGATGTATAACAAATAGCCATGTATATGTGTACAGTAACATAACAGTAGGATGTATAACAAATAGCCATGTATATGTGTACAGTAACATAACAGTAGGATGTATAACAAATAGCCATGTATATGTGTACAGTAACATAACAGTAGGATGTATAACAAATAGTCATGTATATGTGTACAGTAACATAACAGTAGGATGTAAAACAAATAGCCATGTACAGTCGAAACTGTCTTAAGCAGCCAGCCAAGGGATGCAGTCATTTTGGCTGCTTAAGACAGGTGGCTGCTGAATGGAGGATTCAGTTTTTATCCAAATAAGTTATTCATTTCTTTGTCAAATAAATCTGATTTAAGTATAAATAAACCAGTGTAAACTTAATGGGTGTGATTTAACAGTGACCTCATTATATTTATGCAATTTTATTTTCACACATGGAGCAAGTGTTTTTATGAATTTATTACTGAGGAATTTAGACAATCGGCGATGTAATTCATTTTCATTTCTTTGGTAAGTACCATGTACGCACAAAATTTATCTGAATCGGGATAAACTGAAATTTCTTTCTGCCATCGACAATGCATTTTTTTCTTCTTTCTTTTTTTCTTAAAATCGGTAAATTGAAAAATAAAAAACTAGCGTACAGTAACTCAAAAGAACGAATTGCAAGTGCGTTGAGACGTTCCAAACGTTTGTAATTACGACACGGATGAGCAATTATGCAAACTTCTTGAAATGTTGTGGTTTGTGTTAATATCTAGCACCTGACAAGTAGCTTTTGTTAATCCGTGACACGTGTCATCTTTAAAAATAAATGGCAGAAGATTGCCTGGCCGTTTCACCTGGCTGACCGCAGAAGATTGCCTGGCAGTTTCACCAGGATGACCGCTTAAGATGACTGACTTTAACAGTCGGGAAGCATTTTAGGTGACCGTTGACCGCGGACAGCAGGTGACCGTTGAACAGATGTATAAAATAGAGTGGTTTTCGTCGGGAGCGTCACAAAATGGCCGTTAAGGTCAGGTGACCGCCGATAAGAGGTGACCGTTAGTACAGTTTCGACTGTATATATGTACAGTAACATAACAGAAGGATGTATAACAAATAGCCATGTATATGTGTACAGTAACTTAACAGTAGGATGTATAACAAATAGCCATGTATATGTGTACAGTAACATAACAGTAGGATGTAAAACAAATAGCCATGTATATGTGTACAGTAAGATAACAGTAGGATGTATAACAAATAGCCATGTATATGTGTACAGTAAGATAACAGTAGGATGTAAAACAAATAGCCATGTATATGTGTACAGTAAGATAACAGTAGGATGTAAAACAAATAGCCATGTATATGTGTACAGTAACTTAACAGTAGGATGTATAACAAATAGCCATGTATATGTGTACAGTAACATAACAGTAGGATGTAAAACAAATAGCTATGTATATGTGTACAGTAACATAACAGTAGGATGTAAAACAAATAGCTATGTATATGTGTACAGTAACATAACAGTAGGATGTATAACAAATAGCCATGTATATGTGTACAGTAACTTAACAGTAGGATGTATAACAAATAGCCATGTATATGTGTACAGTAACATAACAGTAGGATGTAAAACAAATAGTTATGTATGTGTGCATTTACAGTAATATAACAGTAGGATGTATAACAAATAGTCATGTATATGTGTACAGTAACATAACAGTAGGATGTAAAACAAATAGTTATGTATGTGTGCATTTACAGTAATATAACAGTAGGATGTATAACAAATAGTCATGTATATGTGTACAGTAACTTAACAGTAGGATGTATAACAAATAGTCATGTATATAGTTATATATGTGTGCATTTACAGTAACATAACAGTAGGATGTGTATCTAAAAACAAGAACATGTTTGTTAAACACAAATGCCCCCAAGCCCAGATTATTGTCAGTAACAATGTTTCAAAAATGGTTTACCCATTCACTCAGATGTGCCAAATTATTTTAAAATCCTTCAATGCATGACAAAGTTACAATCTGGACACAAATGTTGTGTAAGTGGGGAGCACAGACAGACAAATGGATGGTGCGATTTTAATATGACGCCTTTCTGGGACATAATAAGATATAGTCATTTACGTGCATAACTGTACCATACCAAATTTTGTCAGATTTTCATAATAAAGGACTGATATTAAAGACATTTTCCCTTTTAGCATCTTACTTTTAATCCATGTAATAACAACTGACTTGCAAAATGGACTTGTTCACCTTCCAGTTTGTAAATTGTCATCTTGTTTTGAATTTCAAGATGAAAAATAAAGTTTTGAACAAATGGTATAGAGTCTGGTCAAAGACTGCATGAAATTTCAGGTTGGCCTGGCTCTATACTGGTGGCAAAGGCTAATCACTTTTCAGGATGGCCTGGCCATATACTAATGGCAAAGGCTTATCACTTTTTGGCTTGGCCTGGCCATATACTGGTGGCAAAGGCTAATTACTTTTCAGCTTGGCCTGGCCCTATACTGGTAATAAAGGCTAATTACTTTCAAGTTGGCCTGGCCATATACTGGTGGCAAAGGCTAATCACATTTCAGGTTGGCCTGGCCCTATACTGGTAATAAAGGCTAATTACTTTCAGGTTGGCCTGGCCCTATACTGGTAATAAAGGCTAATTACTTTCAGGTTGGCCTGGCCCTATACTGGTGGCAAAGACTAATCACATTTCAGGTTGGCCTGGCCCTATACTGGTGGCAAAGGCTAATTACATTTTCAGGTTGGCCTGGCCCTATACTGGTGGGCAAAGACTAATCACATTTCAGGTTGGCCTGGCCATATACTGGTGGCAAAGGCTAATCACATTTCAGGTTGGCCTGGCCCTATACTGGTGGCAAAGGCTAATCACATTTCAGGTTGGCCTGGCCCTATACTGGTGGCAAAGGCTAATTACATTTCAGGTTGGCCTGGCCCTATACTGGTGGCAAAGACTAATCACATTTCAGGTTGGCCTGGCCATATACTGGTGGCAAAGGCTAATTACTTTCAGGTTGGCCTGGCCATATACTTATGGCAAAGGCTTATCACTTTTGGCTCAAGCAGGGTAAGGGTTAATGAAGATATTCAATAAACTATGATCTTACCTTTCAGTTACTTTGGAAATTTTTACTCTTCTCTTTTCTAATTTCTTCTTTAACAGGTCAATCTGAAAACATTGATGCATTATACTGGAACATTTAAACAACATATCAATGTTTTTCCAACTATTACATTTCTTTCTGCATAATTATCAACTGCTTACAACTTTTAAATAGGGGATGAATGGTAGATGTAATCATATTTTGCAAGATAATGCTTAAAATATCATCAACAAAAAATGTCTGTTACACCACTTGTATTTTTAATGCATAGGTCAATATAAATATTTTAAATAACATTATAACAACATGATAGTTTGGCATCCACTAGACCATATATCATATAGTCCTGAGAATACTAGAACAATCAGTTCAATGAGTCTGTGCAACACTTTGCACTTAGAGTCAACAGACTGACGGATCAGCACTTAACTTATGAGGTCATTGATCTGTGGTCTGGAGTGCATATTTAAGTACTATTTAATGGTCATATTTTACCTCACTTCTCAAGTTTGAACACCTCATCAACAAATCAAGCAATGAAACAATGTCTAGACTAAGTGTTTGCAACAATTAATGTGAAAGCAGAGAAATAAACTGATCAGATCGGCGATTCCACAAACATTCAAATATATTGATTTCAGAGGAGAGTTTAAATCACAATATTTCATTTTTTTCTCACCATTCATTAAGTTTTTTTTCCTAATAAAAAAAATACATCATGAAATAATCTGAGAAATGATCTAGATTGACTTCTTTAAATCACTGTAAGAAATGATATCTCAACAAAATACTAAAACATAGTCACAAATCACAAACAGGAGTGCAAGGATGGTCCTCAATTGCTCACCTGAAGATACTGTTTATATGGAAAAGAGTTCATTATTATGTCATTCCTATGCATAGATCCCTAACCTGTTTAATTCTAGTTATCAGATAAGTGAATTACAATAAGAATTTCACCACAACATATTTGTTCACAAAAGAGCACATGTCAATATTTGTTGTTAAATATATTGTTGTTCAAATAAAAGGTCAGAGTAGGGATCTATCAATCAAGTTTCATCAAAATCTACCATAAGGTTCAAAAGCCTATTTCTATCTAAGTTAGGGCGGCCATCTTGCTCAGCAGATTAAAATGACTTGATCAAATTTATAAAAAGGACCACCTAATGACCTAATGTACAGTTCCATCAAATTCTACAAAACTGTTGAGATGATGTTGCTCTGGTAGCCAACTTGTTCAGCATAATAAATTAATTTTAGCAATTTTTGTAAAGAACCACCAAACAAACATATGTTTGTTTGTTTGGGGTTTTACGTCACATCAACACAGTATAGGTCATATCTCGATGTTCCAGTTTTACTGGTGGAGGAAGACCTCAGGTGCCCTTCCGTGCATTATTTCAGGCACGAACGGGCACCTGAGTAGAACCACCGATGTTCCTTAAGCTAGCTTGAAAGCTTCCTCACATGAAAGAATCCAAAGTCCCTGTCGGGATTCGAACCCACAGCGGTGAGGGGCAAGTGATTTGAAGTCAACGACCTTAACCACTCGGCCACGGACGCCCCACAAACATATGTAAAGTTTCATCAAAATCTACCAAAAGGTTGAGGAGGAAATATTGTTAAGCTCTGACAGTCATGTAATTCTGCAGACTGGTGCAATTTTAGTTAAGGACTATAATAATATTGATAATTTCTAGTACAGATTCATCAAAATCTACATAAATGTTAAGGAGAAGACATTTAAAGCTTTGTTCATTTTTTAGCTCTGGTGGCCATTTTCCTCAGATCAAAATAAGCAATTCTTATTAAGGACCACCTAATGATTATTCCTGTAGAGTTCATCATCCTTATCAACCCAATGGTTGAGGAGGGGATGTGGTTTAAAGGGTTTTCTTTTTTCATAGCTCTTGTGGCCATCTTGTTCAGCAGACAGGAACCATTTGAAGACCATCCATGAATCATATCAGTTTTTAAGTGGTCTGTTCCCAGTCAGTTAAAAAACTAGCATGACAGTGGTCTGTACCAAATCAGTGAGCAAGCTTACAGTATGTAAGAGGTTTGCACCAATTAAGAAATTGACAGTAAAAGGTTTATACCAAGTCAGCTTACAGATTTACAGTAAAAGATTTGTACCAAGTCAGTAAGCAAGCTTACAGTATGTAAGAGGTTTGTGGCATGTCAGTTAGCTAACTGACATAAGTTTACAAACTGACCTGAAAGTGGTCTTTATCAAGTCAGTTTACTAACTGACATGTATGTAACAATATTGTACCATGTCAGTTTACAAACTTACCAGTTTTAAGTGAACAAACTTGCAGTGATGTTAGTGGTTTATAGCATGTCAATTAACAAACTTAAAGCTTATAAACTTACAGCATGTAAGAGGTCTTTACGCAGACTATCAGCAGGATGATTTAGGTCGACCTCAGATACACTTGGGCTGAGTCGGCCACCAGGGACAGCATAATTTGGCTGCAACATAAAAACACAGTATGAATGACTTTTTATTCTCAATTGAAGCACAATGTAGCTAGATAAATTAATGCAGGTTTAAAACATAAAGCTTTTACAGACAAAGCATATCAAGACTTGCTTTATAAAAAGATACAAATTGTGTCACAATAAAAACAAATAATGAAATAAATCAATATAATTATCATCTATAGGACATATTTATGTCCAAAGTTACCTGACCCTTGACAGGCCTAATTTGAGTAGATCAATTTTAAATTTTTTACATTTTCAACTGCATCCTATGCATAGACCATGCCTGACATACATTTGTGGCCATTGCGAAACTGTTTGTAATGTTCAAATATCTAAATTCAATTCTTCAATGTGAAGCATTAAGTTAATCCTACTTTCAGAAAAGGCCAAGGTCATTCTTTGGTATAAATAAAGGAAATGTCAAGGTGCAGCTTTATAGGTTAAACATAAGTTAAACAAAATGAGCAATCTAACTAAAAGTTCTTTTATCCTTCTTTCAGTTTATCTTTTGTGTGCAGTTGCCCATATTGCTACACACACTAAAAAGTTAGTTGTTATTATGAAGTGTTGTGCATGATACAGTAGATGCCCCATTCCAGATGTGATGTTGGTTCAATTACATGCCTCGTGTAGTGAACAAATGCATGGGACCTTTAATTCTTGCCCAGAAAACAATTAGTATTGTTAGTTGATGGGCTGGGGATCTAAACCTGGATCATTAATTGTAGAATTGCTTATGAGTCGATTTTATCAGAATGAGAAAAAATAAGTTAAAGAATAATGTCAGGCTGAATCAAAAGAAGCTCGGCTCAGTAGAAATTTTCTTGTGATATAGCTTAATATACAGAATTTAGTTTAGTTTGAATGTGTAAGAAGCTATAACCATATAAAGACACTCTTAAATTAGTTAAATTTATTACTTCAACCAACCAGTACTAAGCTATGAGTATAAAGTTTCTTGCTCAAGAAAACAACAGCTTGCTGGCAACAGGGTTAAAACCCGCGTCACTAGCGATCCTTAAATTACTAGAGTTGACAGGAAAGAAGTGACAAAAAATTGTATTTATGACAACTAAGTTATAAAAGCCAAAACATTGTTTATATATATATTTCCCTGATATAACCCTGATTATGTAATCACTTTTACTGACAATCTCTGGCCTCTTAATTTCGAAATTAATGAAGCAAATAATATTTATGATACCATTACTAGTGATTCCTGAGATTTTTTTATCTGTATCTATTTGAATGTGATGAAATATTCAACAAGAGCGTCATTTAATGTAATGTTACAATTAATAAAAAGATTTAACACAGCAACTCCTTTTATATAAATGTGTAATGAAACTATAATAGAAGTTGCTAAGGGAGCATATATGAGATAAAAATCTAATGACTTTTGTCCCAGGAAAAAAAGAAAATTAACAACAAGATAGATCAGACACCTAAAATACTAACCATAGAATTCATTACCCCTATATTATACATAGTATTAACAAAGAGGTCGTATTAAGCAAGTTTCAAACAGGAATCTTCAATCTTTGACACATTTTTACTGTCAAGTATCCCATGTGACCTTTCCTGACTCAATTTGTGCTATTGACAATGACAGTTGAGCCTTCCTGTCAGTCATTAACAATTCAAAACACACATGGTTAATGTTTGAATTGAATACAAACTTAATGGCCTCACCAGGTTGAATGCTTGCACAAAAATAATAAAGCCTACATGTATATTGCAAATGAATATAATTATATATATCAAGCTTTTAAAATGCAACAGAGAAATAAAAAGTATGTTATCAAATCAGAATAATAATGAAATCATTAATAAAAATAATAGTAGAAAGGTTGGTTAAATAAGCCAGTAACATAAGTAAAACATTGTAATATGTTTCTGTTAGTATTGCAGAAAGGTAACAGAATAGTTAGAGTAAGGAAAACATGTCAACCTACCCATGTACCTACCCGTGACATCTTGGAATGTCTGTTCATTCTACAAGCCTTTTTTATATCTACCTCTGTAGTGTTTACACAGCCAGGCTAGAAATGTAAAATTTGTTAAAAAAATGGATTTGATATCTTCCTTTTTCATTTCCTTAAAAAATTTACCATTAAAACCAAGTTTGCGCCAAAGTTTGGCTGTTATTGCTGAATATGAATGACTTAACAAACAGGTAAAAGCAAACTTTTTAGAAAGTTACATTATAAAATATTACATCAATGTATCAAAATATTTAGATCATTTTCTGTATAACTTACAACAGGTCTATGTACATCCCAGAATGCCCTTTCCTGGCTGTCCAGCACCTTGCGTTCCAACTTGTCACGCTTTTTATCAACTCTAAAAATCCAAGAAAATATTTTTTTTTATCATGAAAAGATAACTGTAATTAAGACCATAACTGGGTCATCAACCAGAAAAGATAATGCCCAAATGTGAATAACTGATTTACAACCCTAGAAAGATATTGACCATTAACTAAATAACTAGTTTATAACCTTAAAAGGATATTATGCCCTACAGTAAATAACTTATCAACCCCGAAATGTAATGTTCTAAAGTAAATTTCTGGTTTATCACCCTGGAAATGTAATGTCCTAAACTAAATAACTGGTTTATCAACCTGAAAAGAAATTGTCTAAAGTAAATAACTGGTTTATTATCACCCTGGAAAGTAAATAACTGGTTTATCTTAAAATGCCCTGAAGTGAAAAAAAACTAGTTTATCAACCTATAAATGGCTATATAACCATAAAGTGAGTAACCGATTAATAACCAGGGAAATTTTTTGCCCTAAAATGAATGTGTGTTTCTGTCCAACACAATTTTAATTCAAAACACTTTTTTTTAAAAATTATTTCAAGTTTATTATTGATAATTTCTGTCAAGGTTTTAATTTTTCAAGACATTTAACTTAATGCACTAAAACTACAAACATTTCATATGGAATCACCTAAATGATATTATTACCAACTGTCCAAAATAGCCACACTATAACATTTTCTGTGTAATATAATAATAATAGTATAATAATGTTTTATTTTGAGATTTTAAATTTCCTGTTTCTATAGAAACTATATGTAGGTGTTAAGGAGATCATGACTAGAACAACATTAATGTGATAATAATTGTGATAATTATGATTTTCTTCGGCATAACAACCGCCATTAATTCATATTTACAACTCACTCTTGTGTCGTTTCTCCAGATTATATAACAGCACTATTTTTAATTCATACCTTTTAAAGAGGGTTTCATATTTTTATTTTGCTCAAACTGTAGCATCATGCCTTCTACTATTTTAGCTTCATACACAACTTCAAAATCCCTAGTTTAAATATGTGTCTTGGTATTTAAAATTGTGCGATTTTAGTAAAACAAACAAGACACTGAAATGGTATCAGATATTTTTGATCACCCTGTATATATAAACTATTCATATATGGCATCAAAATGCATTAAATCAGTGTATCTACATGTTTTTTGGTCATCTTGGCACAACTGGCTTTAGAAATGATAGTAAACAAAGAAATGAATATACTTGCTAATTAGTCCTGTCAGAATGTTTTTTTTTTTTAATATTAAAATAAGACAAGCAATCTGAAAGAATTTGCATTCTTTAAAATAGATTGACCTCTTCTTAATTGACTATTGACTGATCATGGTCTGCACTATTTGCTATTCACGCTTTTTTTGTCAATTTTTCCAAAAAATGATGAATTCTTTTGTCCGGATTGAAAAATGGACAAGTGCATTTTAAATATTTAGTGTGGTTATGGTTAAACTTTAAAACTAAATATACTGATATTTACTTGGCTTGAGCTTCTGCCTGCATGAAAATAAACTCCCATTTCCGTGAAAACATTTTCTGAAGCCGGGCTAGGTTTTCTGCCTCGTAATCTGCCAGTTCAAGACGTTGCTTGTTCTGCATTGTTCTCTTGCATAAATATACAGCTGAAAAAATAGAATTTACAGATTAAAAATGTTCAGAAACATGTCACCATATACATCAACTGAAAAGACATCCTAGAAATACCTTTACTGAGCATGCATTTAAATAAACAAATAAAAAAATATTTGGTCTGTGAAAATAGAGTATAATTTACAAAATGTGTAATACTATGAGGGGGGAAATTAATGCAAATGTTGACATTTTAAACAAAATATGGTTATAAAACAGTAACAAATAGTCCCAAACTAGAACTGCCACTATCATGGCGTGAATACCCCCCGCATACCACTTTGTCATAATCAACAGTGGCCATTAAGAGCTCAAGGAACACCTCCCTGCCAAATCTGAGGTTACTAAGCCAGTGCATTGCTAAGTTATGTATTCTACATGCTTCAAATGTGAAAATGTCAAAATCAATACATTGCGGACAGGACATTCTTTAGCAATTGAGAAGAAAAGCTTTTGTCAAAGTCCCTGTGACCTTGACCTTTGACCCAGTGACCTCAAAATCAATAGGGGTCACCTTATAGTCATGATCAACATCCATGCCAAATAAGAAGACTGTGGGTCAAAGGAATCTTAAGTAAATGGGTGGACAAACTTTTTGAAGTCAAAGTCCCTATGACCTTGACCTTTGATCCAGTGACCTCAAAATCAATAGGGGTCATCTACTAACCATGACTAACCTCCATGCCAAATATGAAGACTGTGGGTCAAAGGAATCTTAAGTTATAGGGCGGACAAGCTTTTTGAAGTCAAGGCTCCTGTTACCTTGACCTTTGACCTGGTGACCTCAAAGTCAATAGGGGTCATCTACTAATCATGACTAACCTCCATGCCAAATATGAAGACTGTAGGTCAAAGGAATCTTAAGTTATTGGGCGGACAAGAAAAAACCGACGGCCGGACGGACGGCCGGACGGACGGACAAGCTGATTCCAGTATACCCCCCTTACAACTTTGTTGTGCGGGGGTATAATAAATGAAATTGCATTTAGGGTTAGTAAATTAAGGAGATTAACAGATGCATATTGATAAGAGAGACTGGATCTGATGGCTATTTTATGTAAATATTGCATGTACAACATCTCTCTAGTCAATACAATTTGGCAGTGTTCTACCTATAAAAACTTTTATTTTGTTCATAATAATCATCCATCAAAACTGGCATTATTCATACTGTTAAAAACTACAATAAAAACAAGATAAGAACTACTTTTTCTCTCTTGTATATGGCAGATATAGATATAGAAGTGATCTGGCACCATAAAATTTCAGAACTATGTCATCTTGACCAATATCTACTCTTTGAAGCGGAAATAATTATTTACCAACACTATGTGGGTAGTTATTAGTCCCCAGATTGTTTCTGTTAGTGTGGTTATACACATAAAATATAACTAGAACTCCGCGAGTCGGATGTGTCGCCTTGTGAACAATGTAGTTTAGGGGAAATGGCCAGGAGAAAAATGAAATATGAAAAAAAACAAAGGGCAATAACTAAAAAAATAATAAGTGCAGAGCAGCAGTTTCTGTGCACTGCACTTCTTATCAATAAGATCTATCATTCTATGATGTTTCAAGTCCATAGCTTTCATACTTGAGGAAAAATGACCAGGACAAAAATAAAGTAAGAAAAGCAACAAAGGGCAATAACTCAAAAGTAAGAAATGCTGAGTATCAGTTCTTATGCACTGCACTTCTTTTTAATGAGATCTATCATCCTATGAAGTTTCAAGTCCATAATTTTTATACTTTCAGAGAAATGGCCTGGACAAAAATTAAGTATGAAAATAAACAAAGGGCAATAACTCAAAAAATAAGAAATGCAGAGTACCAGTTCTTGTGCACTGCACTTCTTCTTAATGAGACCTATCATCCTATGAAGTTTCAAGTCCATGGCTTTTATACATTAGGAGAAATGGCCCGGACAAAAATAAAGTATGAAAATTAACAAAGGGCAATAACTCAAAAATTAGGAAATGCAGAGCACTGGTTCTTGTGCACTGCATTTCTTCTTAATGAGATCTATCATCCTATGAAGTTTCAAGTCCATAGCTTTTTTAGTTGAAGAGAAATGCCCTGGACAAAATTAAAGTATGAAAATTAACAAAGGGCAATAACTCAAAAAATAAGAACTGCAGAGTACCGGTCCTTGTGCACTGCACTTCGGGTTATTGAAAGAAGCATGCATACCAAGTTTGAAGTCAATCAGACTTATAGTGACTGAGTTATGCTCCGGACAAGCTTTAGCGGACGCCGACGCCGACAACGACAACGACGCCGACACAGACGCCGCCGCCGCCGACACCGCCGACAAAAGTAACCCCTATATGTCACCTTTTCAAGGCGACACAATAAAAAGCATGTCTCTAGGTTCTCATTTACCAAAACAACATTGAATATTTAATATATATACATTAGAAACTTACCATAATCAGTATTTTCAGGTTCACCACACTTAGACGGCCAAAAGCAGGGTGTCTGAAAAATTGATAAAGAAGAACTGTTACATAGAATGAAACCATTAGATTAAATAATACTTTAATGCTTATATGAAAAAATTAAACAATTTAAAAAGCTGAAAGGGAGTGATGCCAATGCCAACAGTACAGTATCAGGCAAGACTAGACTAGACCAAGATCAAGACAAGACCAAGACCAGATCATGACAAGATCAAGACCAGACCAAGATCAAGACTAAGATAAAGACCAGACCAAGATTAAGTCCAGACTAATATCAAGACAAGTTTAAGACCAGATTAAGACCAACAGCCAACACCAAGATCAAGACAAGACCAAACCAAGATAAAACCAAGACCAGATCAAGACCAAGACAAGACCAGACCAAGACAAGTTCAAGACCAGAGCAAAAACTAGACTAAGACAAGCCAACACCAAGATCAAAACCAGACCAAAATCAAGACCAGACCAAGACCAAGACAACACCATACCAAGATCAAGACAAAAACCAAGACAAGATAAGACCAGAAAAAGATCAAAACCAAGACAAGACCAAGACCAGACAAGATCTAACTCTATACCGTTAGTTGCTTGATTTAAGTATTTTGAGATTGAGTTCCTCTAGATTAATAACTGACAGTTCTGAAAATTATGCAGGAGAAGTCTTATACACAAATTTAGTTTAAGAAGTTAAAAACTTATTGTCATCTTAAGAAAAGTACCTTTATTCTTTCAGCACTTGTGATGTTAATGAGTCCTAAAATACTAGTATAGTCAAGTGAGTCTGCACATCAAGAAGCAGGGACTACAATATACTGTTGGCTGCTGAATTTAGCATATAACAATTTAACATGACTGGTCTGCATAGCTGCTTCATTATATAAATTTGGAGTGTTATGAGATGGGAACAAACTGTATAGTGAGGAGTGCGTGCAGTAGAGAGCCAATTAACATTTAGATAAATCATTATCATTGCGCTTCAACCATTTATCCAATATGATTGCTAAACGACCCGTTTTATATATTTACGTCATCTCCATCAATAACATTTTATGATAATTATACATGTATAAATTATAACCATTGGGACATGCCTCATTTTGTTGAACTTTTTCTTACTGACAATCCAATTATGGCACACGTGTATGGCCTATGGTGATTTTGAAATATTTTGACTTTTTATGATTTTTTATTAGTAATGGTACTGCCTGCAGTGTTTACAGATGATCATTTTCAACCTTCAAAATATGACAAATTATGGGTCAAAGTTCTTCTTCAACTTCTTGGACTTTAAAAAAGCCATTGATATATTATGTATGGGTAAAATGTCAAAATATATATATATCATTGTATAGTAATTGGCATTGTTAAGCAAAGAGTACAACCTTGACCTACAAACTGGCGATTCTTTGACATTAACGGACTAGAAACTTATATAGAAATATACACTATAATAACCACAATGTATTATTTACCGAACAATGAGTTATTTTTCTCCTTGTAACAGGGGATTGTTTTTTTGTTTCAGTCATTTTTCAGGAGACGTTAACAATGACAATTGACAAATGATGGTGAGTGTATATATCTGTGCCAGTCAGATCTTCTGACGTCAGTAATATTATTGGACTACTCGGCTTTCACGAATTAGATATATTGCAAAATCAATCAATGTGCAATTACCATAAAACATGGCATAACCATTGTAAAAAGATGCATCACTTTTTTGACACTTACAACATAAATATTTAAACATGTAACACGGTCAAGCATAAAGTTAAGTCAGTTCTTGCTGGTTATAACTGAGGCATTTTTTTGGCATTTGCACATTAAATGTACCAATCACTTCAACAGATAATAGATATAAGATTATGACACCTGCCATCTGTATCAGTACAGGTACTTTTATACTGATAAATTCTTATGTCATTTTTACCTTTTTATGTAATGAACATGTCCTCCTTTGAATTTGGAGAAGTCCTTTGAAAGTCAATAGGTTTTCAATATTAAAATACTAAAATTTAGCTGCAATACATATATACCGGTGGCATAGGGTTGTCATTACATAGGGTATTCTATATAGACAATAACACTTATAGAAGCTTTCTTGTTATATTTTGGCAAGAATAAAACACTCGGATAACAATATCTTCATAGATTGGTAACTGTCTTACAAAACCTTATTTAAACCAGCTTTGAATCTGACTTCTGAAATTAACCAGAACTGCTGACTAGTTGGGTTTTAACCCACAATACCTGGGTTGAGAGGGAGATACCTTATTCACTAGGCCATGAATATTGGTCAATATTTCTAGGCTTTGTAGTAAAGTTGATAAAGTTGAGACACCTTAATCACTTGACTCCAATCAATATGAGAAAACATGGCCCTGACACTAGTATGGGCTTGAACCCACAATCTCTGGGTTGAGAGGGAGACACCTTAACTACTTGATTCATGTCAATATGAGGAAACAAGGCCCTGACACTAGTAGGGATTGAACCCACAATCCCTGGGTTGGAAGGGAGACACCTTAAGCACTAGACCATCACTACTGGTTTTGTAGTAATAAAAAGTTGATATTTTATATACTGAGACTACAGTATCCTGACAGCCATGGGAATTATTTGATTAACATATTTCTAACATCAATGAATATATCTTAATATTTACATAAAGATATTACTTCTGTAAGAAATATCATATTTACCTTAAAAAGCATTTTCAGAAGAAATTCTGTGATTGAATAGAACGAAAATATTAAAGCAGCATGCCTCCAGATTCATATTTATTTTCATGAAAATTTTGAAAATGTATTTAAAAGTAAAATATTGCAAAGTGAACAAAGAAAGTAATTGTCACATTGCAATCCGCACTTACAGTCCGCGTAAATAACCAAAAAGAAGTCAGAATGTGCAAAATTAGCCCCTACTGCGTTAGTAACGCAGTAGAAATATGGTGATAAATACTGCAAAAATCAGTCATTAATTGCACATAGGATGTAAATTATCACTTCAATTTTTAATTTGTTTGCTTTTCTTAAAATTTTATAACATTTTTCCTAAGTTTAATTTTCTTGCAATATTTTGGCTCATCTGGAGGCATGCAGCTTTAAAATACCTGTTCAATACTAGTAGTTCTATGGTACACACTGATAATGACTGGAACCCTCATTTTCTATTAATTTACAGATTAATGAAATAATGAAACATTATCAAATTAGTTAGTAGTAAAGGAAAGTGTCCTCCAACCATTGGACTTGGTCTCCATGTAATTATAGGTAGACAAGTGCATTAACTTAATCACAGTTTCTAGTATATATATCTGTCACCTATACTTCTATACTCCCATATTATGTAATATGTAAGTCTAGTCAGTTCTCAAATTCTCTAATCATTGCAGGGGGGGGGGGGGCTTTCAGCAAAATGGTCGTATCTAACATGAGTGAACCCTGAGGGTGGGTACAAGGTATTCTTCTGATCCCTACTCACACTAGTCCAGCTTTGAATCTTTTGCGCTATACATTAGTAAATGAATTAACTCAGATTGGCAAAAACTTTGATTCTAAATGTTAAAACTTTGTTATAATTTAAAAGATAGAATAAATCAGTTTTGACTTCCATAATTAACACACTTGTGTAATAACTGGTAAAAGACATCGAGCAAATACATGTAGTCACCAACCTTCACTTAAAAATGCTATGTGTAGTTCCTATACAAGAGGTTTGACATTACAGTTAAAACACCTTAAGGTTTCAGTCAGACCATTTGTGACATCTAAGCATAGATGGTGCTGAATTTGTTTGGGTCTCAGAAAGTCATAAAGGTGAAGGTTATGAGATTATAAACCAATTTGTTTTTGTATAGTGCCACCAATTCTGTTTCCAGTGTTGTAACTGTAGTAAATTGGCTATAAGGCTAATTGCAATGTTTATTTGGCTTAAACAATTTACAAAATAAAAAAAAAGTGAGTTGCCTCAACTGGGATTGAACTCCAGACCTCTAGCTTTCTAAGCAAGCGTGTTAACCCCTCGACCGAGGGGAAGTTATAAGATAACAGCCTGAAGAAAATCACATTATTCTAAATTAGGGTTTGTAACCCTTACTAATTTCGAGATATTTTGTTCACGGTAAACCTGTTGTCTAACACTGATGTAAATAATCATGCATGTATATCTGTAAAGAATTACACAATATTAGAAATCTTTGACCAATGGGGAACTATTTTTTCTTTCTCGTGAAGGATTGAAAATTAATGCGCCTGTCATTTGACAATCTTTACGCATTGATCTTCCCTTAATTTTTCGGCGTTAGTGTAGATATAAAGAAAAGTAACCGCTTCGAGGAGTTCGGACTACTTTCGATATTTGCAAATAAGCGTATCAGGGTCTGAAATTTCACTACCATTATTTGTTTGGTCTGACGACCCAAACAAATAAAAACCATATTTATCTCCTTGTTTAAAGGCACATTATGACTCAGAAAGCTTTTATTTTTATTTCTAGTTTTTTAGTTTTGGTGTACTATTATAATATCCAAAAAGTTACATATTGGCCAATTACCTGAATCATCTTTTTCATCAGATTGGCAATAATTACAGTTGCAGTGAATTTGTATTTTGTATGGAAGTCAAACTACTACTATGTTTACACTTTCTACTTTTATGACAAATTATTTTACATTTATCACTACTTTTTTTAAGTATCAAGCATTTAAAATTCTTTAAAACAATTATAAACTTCATGCTAGACCTTTCTTAAGAAGTAAAAAAAATTTTGTTTCTGAGGCATAATATGTCTTTAAGTTTCAAAAAATATTTTGTTAAAAATCCTTTTATTTTCATTTATCAATATATATAGATATATACATTGCTCATTTTTCTTATATATATAATTTTCATAAACCTGTTTATGTTTTCTCTATGAACAAAATTGATAAAGACTTGATTGACCTTAGATTGTTTACAAACGAATTGAAAGACTTATCAAAAAATCTATTTCACAGGAAGATTAAAGACACAAGTACATTTATTAGTTAATTATCTACGGCCGAATTAGCCCCTGACAGCGCGTTAAATACATTACTGCAGTAGTAATAAATAATGAACCAGCATAATGGAATAGTTAATAGAAAGTTGCATTAGCAATGGCTGGACTGCAAATTGCCTTAAAGATTGTGAGTAAGTGTTAAGCATAAATCTCCACGATTGTTTCACTTGACAAAAATGTCTTACGTAATTTCCATGCATGCATCTTAAATGCATGAAGTGTTCATTCTCTACTGGCCTAATTGAGTCACTTCTAATTTATTATCAGTTTAAAGCATTTTTTTAAAGTTTTATTATCTAACTATCTAATTAAGACAGTTGTAAATTACAACTTCTTTTTGAACAGCTTTTGAATCAATTACATCATTTAAAACAGAAAGTCAATCATTTCTAGAAAGCAAAACAAATTTATCAAGATGCAAGAGATATAACTGTTTACTGTTTAAAATTAATCTTAAAATTTCATCTTCTAATATAACTTATCTTAAAATCATATCGCACTTAATTCAGGGGAATGAAATTGTCCTGCATTGAAATTGGAACTACCATGTGTCAGCGGATGAAGTTTCAATATCAAAATCCCTAAAACCTTGCAGCTTCTAGTGTAAACAGTCTACAAAAAAGAAGATTCCTTATATTTCCTTATAATATATTGACTTGGATTTTTTTCTTTTTGCCAGATTTCACATCGCACTTTTAAGGTCATTTGGCAACTTTCCAGCTTTACCTCAGGTCTCCCTCAGTGCATTATTTCAGGTACAAACTAGTACCTCAGTAAAAGCAACAAAGTTCCATAAGCCAGCTGGAAAGCCTCCTGACATAAAAGAATTCAAGGTCACTGGCTATGTTTGGTTTGATTTAGCCTGTGTGAGTTATTTTAAAGTGCAACATCTCTTATACCCTCTAGAATCCGCTGTAGCAGTTTTCAATCATCAACACTAAACATATTTAAACCAATGATCAAGAAGAAAATCAACAACAACGATTAAGGACAAGAAAAATGTAACAACAACACTGAGAACCTGGTCCGGCTACACAGATGTGCACGCTGATCTGGCTCTACACTTTGGTAAAGGGCTATCATTATCACCACTCCTGCTCCTGCTCCTAGAGTTAAAACTAATTACCTGGTTATTAAAGGCATCGATCTCCCTCATACAGTTTAAGATTAGTAGAGATAACCATATCTGTAACATTATCTGCTGAGTACTTATTCACCATCATTCTAACTATCAATCATTGACGACTAATGATGATGGAAATATGCTCAATGATAACAAACTCAGAAGGGTTCAAGGTAGGAATTTAGTTTGTTATGGCATGTATTGATGAATAAATGGAGGCTGAAACCAGTTATATGAAATATAATCTTTAAATCTAGTTAAGTAAATGCCAATCAAGTTTTTTTTCCTCAGATATTGTCTGTTGGTTCAGCTGTGAAGTTTTCAGAGAATGAACGATAGAATGATGTATGCAATACAAAGGTAAAGATTCATTTCTAAGGTTATTTGATGCCAAACATAAAGATTGATATCTTGCTTTTTTTCATACACTGTAAAAAAACATTATGCGAATCAATGCATGTCATAATAACATACAATATAAATAAATATATGACTGGGGTAAAAAACATTTTAAGGGATCAATTGTTGTAACCTGTCTCCGAAGAACAGCCACAAGTAGTGTCTCTGCCTCTCTTAAAAAGGGACCTAAGGTTCAAGCCCTGCTGGTCCAACATATAAAACCATATAAGTCAACAAAGAGCCTTAGAGAATGATTATATGATTATCATAAGCCCATAGTTTCATAAATAGAAATATTTTTTGCAGTCTTATCTCCTTGTATAGATGTTGTTACAATAACGGTAAAAATCCCATACTCATTAAATTGTAAAGGCTTGCAATAAATGATGCAGTGATCAGAAGTCAAGAGTGCTTGTTATTACAATAACTCATATTCACTGAATTGTATAGGCTTGGATACAGTGATTTCATTACTTACCTGAAATCTGTAGTAGGTATTATCACATTTCACAGTAAGAACATGGTCATCTATTGGGAAGAAATATCCATGGGAGGACATCAGGTGGGCTAAATGGAGGGCTTCCACTGAAATATAAAAATATTGTATAACCATGACAGAACATAAGGAGAGCTAAATGGAATGTTTGTACTCAATTAAAGGATATGAGGTGGGCTAAATGGAGGGCTCCCAATGAAATATAGAATTATGTATAACTATGACAGAACATAAGAAGTGTTAAATGGAATGTTTGTACTTGAAACTTCATGGGAGGACATCAGGTGGGATAAATGGAGGGCTTTATGACAGAACATATGGAGAGCCAAATGGAATGTTTGCACAGAAATATAGATATAATAACAGATAGGCTAAATGGAGGTCAGTGGGATTCAGCCAAATATAATGATGTGATGATTTGACATAGACCTAAACTTATAATAATGTAGAAAAAAAAACATGACAGAGCATCAGTTGAAATAATGAGAAAAAACTTTCAACAGAAATTCCCTTCCATGCCAATGAATGTTAAAATAGCTATAAGAAACCATTTCATAGGCTATGATGAGAAATTCAATAGAAATCTATCAATGAAACACTTTACTTATTCAACCTAGGGAAACAGAGTTTACACTGGAGCAATAAACTTCAACTGAGGTAATTTCACAAAAACCAACATCATAATGTCAAAACTGTAATCTAATCAATTAAAAAAACAAGATTATTTTTTTCCTATTTCCATGTTCAGGATGTTTTTGATTGGTTTATCTCAGGACATGTTCATATCCTCATATCAGAGCAAGTTTACGTAAGAATACACATCTTGAATGTAAAATAGTTCCATCATAACTTTGGCAGAATTTTGTTGTTTCTTACAGATCACAACATCTTGCAATTATTTACCTTGAGACATTTATCTAAAACATATTTTCATGCCATAAATCAAACACATTTTCTTCAAATTAAAAATAATGGACACCAAGTGCATGCCAACAATAACTGAATACATTCAGACAAAAAAACTTTGCAAGCCTTGAGAACAAATTGTAAGTTTTCTATATAAAATCTTATGCCAGGTACGTTATTCTTATATTTCTCTTTTATTTTCATAGAAAATACATTCAGTTTATTTTATGTGTGTGTATTCTACGCTAAATGAGGGTCCATTCGCCCTTTCAGGCACTGAGAGTACGGACCCCGGACATGTCACCATTCATGTCCTTCAAGGTTATTATCTGTTGTAAATTTTAAATTCAGTAATTCACTGAATGATACTAAATATGTATGCAATTTCATTTTACATATTATTTTGTTTAATTTATAGTTGCCAATAGAAACCTATAGATATGACTTACCCAGAAAAGTGTTATGTCATTTTATAAAGGACTTCTTTAAAGCAAAAGAACAGACAGAAATAGTATCTGCTTGAGAAGTAATGGTTCTTCGGGATGTATAAAGCCAAATACTGATGCATAACCTCCATTTAAAACACTTCTTTTGTAATTATAATCAGTGAAAATGAGACAAAGATAAAGCAGAAATTGCAACCCCCTGTAATCTCCTGTGTTCTTAAAGTTTCTTACAAAGTTCAAGTTCAGATGTAACATAAGCATTATTCAAAAGAACAGGAATAAGAAATTAATTAACAGAATGTTTCTCAGGTCTATCCAAAATTAGTAAAAGACAACCTAACATAACTTTTGAGTAACATTTGTTTAATCTGAAATAGTGCTAATTGCCAAAGGAGGTTCTGAAACCTTTGTGAAAATCCTTTTATGGGTAATACAAAACAAAATAGCAAAAGGATGCAATAATTTCACATTAATCTCCTATTTTTGTTTCTCTTATCAAAATCATATCTAAGAAGGGTTTATTTGAAAGACTGTCAGTTACTTCACTTAAAGAGCAAAGACCAAGAGTCTCAACATGTAAGCTTTGAATTTGTTTGTTTGATTTCATTAGGCCCAAGTTGTATCAGTAACCTGTGGGCAAATTATCTGCTAATCATTCCAATATAAATTGTTTGAATTACGTTGAAGGACAAATAGTGTTTAGGTAGCAACAAACAAAATTCTCAAGGAATAACAAAATGATCACTAAATAAGTTAACTCGTATAAAATTATATAAGTAGTTAACCCATTATTGCAATTAGACGACCAATCAAAACCTATGACCAAACTAACAAATCTTACATCAATTTAGCCAGTACTGAGCAAAGAAAGCAAACTTTTGAAATTCCCTGAAGTACTGTGAATGATAGGAGTATAAAATAAACTGCCCAATGATTACAATGTAAGCTTACCTTGGTCATCTACATCTAAATTCTTCATCATCCAAAATATTAGGTCTTGTCCTGAAATGAACGTAACAAAATCAGTATTAAAAGTCAGACTCCTTGGATTCTTGAATAACAAAATTAAAATATTCAGCCTTGAATGAAAGGGTTTTTATCAGTTTCTAAGTATAATTTCTATGTATAAAGACTTGGTCCCACAAACCCTTTTGCCTTGATCTACATTTGTATAAACTGTCTGCTTGAATTTGAATACAGATTTCCTGAGAAATATGAATCTCCATATATTAAATTCTTAATGAATTGAATTTTTAGCAATGACTTGCATATTTCACATATTCTTTAAGTAACAATGAAAGGTTTTCTTCGATAACAATGGTGGAAATTATGTGTTTTAATAGCCTTTTCATTGCTGAAAAATTCATCTTATTTTCAT
Source organism: Ruditapes philippinarum (assembly GCF_026571515.1). Classification (NCBI taxonomy): domain Eukaryota; kingdom Metazoa; phylum Mollusca; class Bivalvia; order Venerida; family Veneridae; genus Ruditapes; species Ruditapes philippinarum. The sequence goes on from NW_026863576.1 coordinate 90,646, forward strand.
GATGAAAATAATATTGGAAAAATACAGTACTGTAAAGAAGAAATGTCTTATATTAATTGAGGTAAAAAGTCATGAATAAGACAAAATAAGACAAAATTTAATATCGTTTAGATAAATTCCAGTGTTATTTTGAGACAATGATAAAATCATATCAGACATATTGTAGATCAGAGAGAGGGATACCACAGTTCATGACAAAATTGTAAAACATGGTGGTGAAAAACTGATTTTCATAAAAGCTAGCAGAAATAATAACTTGTGATTTGTCTATGCCATGACAGCTAGATGTACAGTGAAAACTCTGAAAACCGGACTCTCTGAAAACCGGAATCCTCTGAAAACCGGACCATTTTAAAAGTCCCGTATTTTCTCCTTATATGTTCATTGAAAAAAATCCTCTGAATACCGGAACCTCTGAATTCCGAAAACCGGACACTTTTCTGTGGCTTCTAATGCTAAACATGCATAAAAAATCCTCTGAAAACCGGACAGCAATTTTAAGTGTCAACTTTCTGTGTATTTTAAAGCATATTAAAACATAATCTCAACAGGTGACATGTTCAATTACCAGTTAATGATCACCCTTTTTATCTATGCAGGTGTGAAAACACTTGTAAGTGTGTGTTAATTTCTTATTGGCAATTAAATCATAGCTCTTTCATTATAATTGTGCCTTTCCCTGTATAGGTATGATTTTTCTAAATGTTTTTAATGGTATCCGGACAATTCCCCTCCCGGAATCCTCTGAAAACCGGACTTTTGGTCAAGTCCGGAGAGGGTCCGGTTTTCAGAGTTTTTAATGTAGAATAGAGCCATGGAAGTAATGTACAGAATGGAGCCACTGCTGCTATTCTTAGCATAGCGCCATGGCAGCCATTTACAGTATGGAGACACTGCAGCCATATGTAGCATAGAGCCAAGGCAGCCATTTAGGGTATAGAGCCTTAGCAGTCATTTAAAGTACTGAGTCAAGGTAGTTTTACACAGTAAAGAGCTACAGCAGCCACACATAGAGCCATGGCAACCACTTGAAGTATTGAGCCATGGCAAACATTTACAGTGTACCAACCACTTGAAGTATAGAGCCATGGTTGTCACAAGTGACAGTGCCAAAATCAAAGCATAGCAATACTATTCAATATTTGTATAAAAATTTTACCTGTAAAAACACTTGGCACCTTGGACATAAAACTTTTTACTGTTCTAACAGGAACACCAGTGGCCTCATCCTGCATTCGGTCCACAATTCCCTCCATCTGAAATATAAATTTAATATCATATATATGTACATGTATATATACAAGTATCATTCTCTTTTTTTATTCTTTTTATTTTCTTGGAGATTTTTATTTGTTTTGCTTAGTTTTACTGTGCACTAACACAGTACATGTATAGGTCAAATGGCGCAAAAACAGAAAAAAATATTTTAGTTAACCTCTGGTGTTAAAAAGAAACTTAAGGCAACAGCAAGGGTCAAAAACACCTCACCTGCTGGAGCTAAGAGATGCATAGACTCCAGTCACAACACATTTAGTTGCCCTTAACGATCATGCAGGGTTAAACTGTGGCTACAATTCTGATGCTTCAACCCTAAAAGACAACACCTCCGCCAAAAAGGACATTCTTGAGAGAATTAAATGATTCTGTTGTAATATCGTTACAAAAGGATTTAGGACAACTTATTTCAAGCATATCTCTTTTACCATAGGAAATATAAATTAAGTGTTAAGCCTTTAATTATTTGTTCATTACTATGACTTCATGATAATGTAATTTTGAAATTTGACAATATATATAAATTTTTGGCAGATTGTTGCCTTTATTAACTGGTTATTAGATTTTTTCTATAATTTGTCTTTTATAATAAAATTTGCTATTTTGTCGACTTCTTATAATCAAGGAGGTGACTTGTGTTTACTTTAAAAAAAGTCAACCAAGAATCTTGAATAGAAAATACTTAAAGTTTATTCAACCCACAAAAAATACTAAAATCACAAAAAAAATCACCTAAACACTTGGCTGGGTATTGATCTTGCCCATATAAAGTTTGGCTTAAATCCAATCTGCAGTTTTGGAAAGTATTTCTCAGCAAACTTAATCAACAAAAAATTTCAAAAGGTCTTACTTCAAACACAATTCATTTTATTGGAAAATGCTGGCAATAAAATCAGTCCGTGACAACAGCATTTATTCATTTCTAATCTTTTACAGTGCCAAACCTTCTCAAATTCATGAAAAAAACAGAAAAATGCTGGCTTTATCCTAGTTTAACTACAAAACTATTGTTACTGTGTGTAAAAAAATAGATACATAACATGCTGTGGCGGTGAGGACAATATGCAAATTTATTTTACACTATTTTTGCAAAGTTTAGTTGAAACTTATATCAAGTTATTCTTGCAGAGTTATTGCTGAAACCTATCAGAAATTTACAGAAACTAGAAATGTGTCATCATGCCACGGATGCCCCCGCAATAATTACAGCCAAAATTTCAGATGTTATAATATTTAGTTCCAAATTTGTTTGCACAAATTTTTTTTTTCATTTAAAGTTCAAAGCCCTTAAAACTTTTAAATGCTAACACAAACCATTTTTATACAATGTTCAAGGCACTGAAATTATTCAGTCTTAACCTTTTGAAAATAGCATGCCAAAATAATGGCTACATACATTTCAACAAAAGTATGAGTGCTGAAACTGAAAGTTCAAAATTTTTCCAACATTCAGGAAAGATAAGTTTGTCCAAAATCATTGAACCACGACCAAATTTAAACTTAAACTGCTTATTCCTAAGATGTATCTATATTATTTTCAAAGTGAAAGGGACATAACTCTGCCAAAATATCATCGAACCATGACCAAATTTAAACTTAAACTGCTTATTCCTAAGATGTATCTATATTATTTTCAAAGTGAAAGGGACATAACTCTGCCAAAATATCATCGAACCATGACCTAATTTGAACTTGACCTGCACTTTCCTTTGACATATCCATATGTCAAATTGGAGTTGAATATGTAACACTGTTGGGTAGATAATGAACAGAAACTGTAAATTTCATATTATTTTCAAAGTGAAAGGGGCATTACTCTGCCAAAAATCATTGAACCATGACCAAATTCGAACTTGGCCTGGGTATTCCAAAAACATATCCATATGTCAAATTTGAGTTGAATGTGTAATACTGTTGGGGAGATAATAAACGGAAACTGAAAATTTCATATTATTTTCAAAGTGAAAGGGGCATAACTCTGCCAAAAATATTGAAACATGACCAAATTTGAACTTGGCCTGCGCATTCCTGTGACGTTTCCATATGTCAAATTTGAGTTGAATGTGTTGTATCGTTGGGGAGATAATGAATGGAAACTGAAAATTTCATATTATTATCAAAGTAAAAGGGGCATAACTCTACCAAAAATCATCGAACCATGACCAAATTCAAACTTGACCTGTATTTTCTCATGACATATCCATATGTCAAGTTTGAGTTGAATGTGTTGTACTGTTTGGGAGATAATGAACGGAAACTGAAAATTTCATATTATTTTCAAAGTAAAAGGGGCATAACTCTGCCAAAAATCATTGAACCATAACCAAATTCAAACTTGACCTGTATTTTCTCATGACATATCCATATTTGAAGTTTGAGTTGAATGTGGGAGATAATGAGCGGAAACTGAAAATTTCATATTATTTTCAAAGTAAAAGGGGCATAACTCTGCCAAAAATCATCGAACCATGACCAAATTCAAAGTTGACCTGTATTTTCTTAGGACATATCCATTATGTCAAATTTGAGTTGAATGTGTGAAACCGTTACTAAGATAATGAACGGAAACTGATGATGACGGAATGACAGAATGATGGAAGGACAGAATGACGGAAGGACGGAACAGGGTAACACTATATGCCCCGGCCATTATATGGCAGGGGCATAAAAAGAATTATATTCAATTATGGGTAACTTTTTACAAATTTATTTTAGTTCGATTGTGTTGAAACCCATAAGCTTATTGAAAAACTCTTGAAACGGTTCCTGGAACCAACCAGTACTAAGCAATGAATGTAAAGTTTCTTGCTCAAGGAAACAATGGCTTGCCTCTGATGGGGTTTGAACCCACGCAGCCAGCAATCCTTAGATTGCTAGTACAACATGTTAACCACTCGGCCACACCACCACTATGGCTTACCATCATAAAAATATAACTGCAATGTTGTAACAAGAAAACAAAATAGGAATGCTTCAATTGTTAAAACTTATTCCTCTATGAAAGCTAGGGAAAAAATCATCAAATAAATCTAACATGTATATAGAGGATATTGAATGAGTGTAAGTTCAATACTGAATTTATTGCACGAGTTGAATAAAATTATATTATGCGAGCCTCTGGCGAGCATAATATTATTTTATTCAACGAGTGTAATAAATTCAGTAATAAACTTACACGAATTTAATATTCTATTTATCATATGCCCAAAATAAAGACCGTTTAAAGTGAAATAAGAGTCATTTTTCATTGACGCGCCTATAATATAACGCTAACATTTAGCGCGTCTTTACACTATGTTTGTATAACGCTAATGACGTCACGTCAAAATATATGCACGGCCGTGCAATACCATATTTACGGAGTCGCAAAATCGGCACGGGTGTGTGATAAGTCAATATATTGCCTTTATCTTATGACACAAAGAAAAACATATTCTCCAGGATGAAGCTAACAATCAATCAACATAACTCTTCTTCAAACTTTAAAACTGAGCTGGGTTTGATTTACAGTGTAACTGCCAAAATAAGTAAACCAACTGTTTATGTAGACAGCACATTTCATACCACATCAATACAAATACGAGTAGATAGTAAAGTCTATGAAAAGAACTTGTAAGCAGGGAAGTTAAGATTTTTACATAATTTCAACTGGTTTTAATGGAATTTTGATGTATCATATTTAAAATTAAAAGTACCCCAGGATGATGATTGATAAATTTCTTCCCTCTTGTATATTATTCAAATTACAATGAGATCTGTCTCCTCTGTAGACTTCAGGGTTATTGTTCCTTAATCAATACAATACCCATCCTAATAGTATGGTCAATGTTAAGTCACTGTTTCAGTATGTTAGAGTATCTGATCTGATATCAAAATATCACCTATTCCATACTAATATCATGTATGGTCAATGTTAAGCTACTGTTTCAGTATGTTAGAGTATCTGATCTGATATCAAAATATCATCTTTTCCATACTGATATCAAGTTTTTGGTGAAATAGTATTATCATTAAGCTAATATCATTGTTGCCCTTTCTATAAATTTAGGCCGATTTCAATGTTCATGCCAATGTTGAACTAAAACCATTGTCTCCTATCAAGTGAACTCAGTAAAAATTATGCATAGCTATATTATCATCCACCGCCCATATCAATTTCAGATCTCATCATTATATTAAAGCTTCACGCCTCCAGATGAGCAAAAAATATTTCAATAAAATCAAACCTGAGGAAAATGTAATAAGATTTTAGGAAAGGTAAAAAGATGCAAGATTCTTGCAATAATTTACATGTTTTATGCGATTAATGAAATAGTTTTCAGTATGTATAAGCATATTTCTACTGCGTTACTAACGCAGTAAAGGCTATTTCCAAATATTTTGATCTCATATTGGTAATTTGCATGGGTTGTGAGTGCTGTTTGTAATGTGTAAATTGCTCACAGCATTTTACTCATACAAACATTTTCAAAATTTTCATGAATCTGGAGGCATGCTGCTTTAAGAGTAACATATGAAATTAAGAACAGCTAGTTATACTTTCTCCATTTCCTTTTTTTTTCCCTGAATTGATATATCAAAAGTAACATATCTATTCAAGTATATCAAACATTTCAAATATTTTGGTACAAGTCTTACTTTTAAATTCTATTAAGAATACAATAACTTCAATATGTACACAAAGTGACATTTCTGTAAGTTAGAGAATAAATTCATTAGGTTAAAAATCCCTATATCCATAATATTGATGACAAATAATTATACTGTAAATAATTACCAAGTAAATTGCAGGAGTCTGTAATACTTTCAGTAAACAATAGCAGCTCTTATTATGTACATGAGATAGAGGGTTTGGTAAGAGATCATGTTCTGACAACAAATGAAGAGCTAATTTAATCAGTATAGTACATGACATGGACACAAATCTTCCTGTTTGGTGTACATTGTACTTCATTGTGTCAATACATGTACCACATTACTTATAGGCCTATTCTGCGTAATATGCTAGGGGAAAATAAATTATAGGAATCATTTTATTATAATCCCGATATGTTTACACAAATTCTTGAAGCTATTGCCCTTTAACCATTTAGCCTGCGTGCAGCAACTGATGATTCTATTTATGTGCGCAGTCCAGACCAAGAATAGCCGGCACCTAGTACATCCATGGCATGACCCCTTAATCCACCCTCTGGGTCCAAACATTCCAGCTATGAAGTTTGTATGGCTTTCTTTCTCTAAAAATATCAGTATATATCCTTTTTATCCATAAGATTTTTAAGTTTTAAGAGCTTGCTGCCATAAAAAAACAGCCTAAAATATGCCATCAGTACAGCATCCAGCCATGCAGTTGGCACATTTGTGCAGCCTTTATACTACCAGTTTCTAAATTTTATTATCCAGAAAATTTCTAAAACTTATCATGGACTGATCCAAGCTCAAAGCATAGTATGACCAATATGACATGATAATTAAGGATTTCAGATAACAAAATAATTAACTTTTCTGTAACACAATCATCAACTACGGTTTGTCTTAAATACATCCATCATGCAAGAACTATTTTTAACCAATGCTTCTTTTCTGAAATATCTGCTTTAATACCAGATTATTATGTTATTAAATATGACAAACACAACAAAACCCCTGTTTTATCCCCTTATAGGTAAAAAGAAAAACCTGCTACAAGAAAAATCTAAAACACTAGTTGCTGATTCTATGAATGTTAAAATTTGGGTTTCCCCAGTTTGCTCCAATGGTATTTTCTTGAGATGTCTGATTTATTTGCCAGCTGAATCATACAGGCAGGCAATCAATACTCACATGGCTTTATATTGACATCTACATTTTGATTTGTAGCAAAGGAAAATGCCTGTTCTGCTGTTGAGGAATTATCTTATTAGTTACACCAAAATTGTTCACATCTTCTGTTTTTGACACTCGACGGCAGACGGCGCAGTATAATGTCTGTATCATACTACATGACGCTGGTCAAACAATATTATATCTCTAGGAATAATAATGAGTTAGGTAAACTTTTAGTTACAATTTAGATTGGAGACCAAACATTAAAATGTGACCGATAAGGTCAGCACACAAGAACGACCAACAGGACTCCAGTGAAAGATTGATCCCCATATAATTATTAAATAATCCGAATACAAATAGACACAAACCATCAACTATTTCCATATTAAGAAGTATACTCACAAAATAAACAAGACAAGAATGAACTCGGAGTACATGATTGTGTCCGTTAAATAATATTTACTTAAGCTTGACTGTTAAGAAAACTTGAAGCTAATATGAACCACTTTGAAGTCTACTTCCTGGAACGTCCCTGCTACTACTAGAAGGAACAATTAAATGCCTAAAATCTAAGATTTCTAGGTTTAGAGATGGAAACTTTAACCACTTGGCCACCATTTGTTTTTGACAACACTCGAATTTTTTCAAAACTTGCATTTCTGGTACTTAACAATTATCTTCGGTGGATTATTTTTGTCAAACAAACAAAGACGTTATGCTTGTAATTCATGATTTAATAAAAACATTTGTTTTCTTCCTTCTCTTATGCAAAATTTGTAGCATAGAGTTCCCCTGCTTTGAAATTGAAATTTTTCACGAAAAATTCTAAATCAAATAACATCAGTATATACCCGCCAGGCCAGTCTGAACTTTTCAACCTGTGTATAAAGATAGGTTTTCAATTCTAATATAGGTTTTCAATTCTCATACAATTCCTTAAGTTTTCATTGCTGATTTACAGATTCAAAGCATGATGATGTTGATAGTTTACCCTTCGAATCACTGTAGTAAGCCACATTGAATTTACCACAGTGCAGTTCAGCCACTGCAATGTTACTGGGCAGGCTGTCAAGAAGTTTGAGGAATTGAGACTTTCTGTACATGCCATAGCAGAGATACAGTGTGACTGACCAAAGAGAGGATTTCATGATCAATCACATCAAAAGTGATCTGCACTATCCTGGAAATGAACGCCAGTTGCCCAACTCACAGTCCAACTGCCACCACTGGTTTTTGACAACACTTGGATTTATTCAAAACCTGGTATTTCTGGTATTTAACAATTATCTTCCGTAGGTTATTTTTACCGTTATGCTTATATTACGACTCAATTATAACATTGTTTTCTTTGTTCTCCCCTGCTTTGAATTTGAAACTTTTCACCAAAGTCTAAATCAAATGACATCAGTATAATATACCCCAAGGGCAGTCTGAACTTCTTTTCAACCTGTTAGAGACTGTTTACAGATAGGTTTTCAATTCTAATACAATTCCTTAAATATTTGTAGCTCGTTTACAGATTCAAAGCATGATGATGTTGGAAGTTTACCCTTCGAATCACTGCAGTAAGCCACATTAAATTTACCACAAGCTGTCAAGTAGTTTACAAGTACTAGTTGCCTTCACAAGGAATTGAGAACTTCTGTACATGCCATAGCAGAGATACAGTGTGACTGACCAAAGAGAGGATTTCATGATCAATCACATCAAAAGTGATCTGCACCATCCTGGAAATGAACGTCAGTTGCCCAACTCACAGTCCAACTGCCACCACTGGTTTTTGACAACACTTGGATTTATTCAAAACCTGGTATTTCTGGTATTTAACAATTATCTTCCGTAGGTTATTTTTACCGTTATGCTTATATTATGACTCAATTATAACATTGTTTTCTTTGTTCTCCCCTGCTTTGAATTTGAAACTTTTCACCAAAGTCTAAATCAAATGACATCAGTATAATTACCCCAAGGGCAGTCTGAACTTCTTTTCAACCTGTTAGAGACTGTTTACAGATAGGTTTTCAATTCTAATACAATTCCTTAAATATTTGTAGCTCGTTTACAGATTCAAAGCATGATGATGTTGGAAGTTTACCCTTCGAATCACTGCAGTAAGCCACATTGAATTTACCACAAGCTGTCAAGTAGTTTACCAGTACTAGTTGCCTTCACAAGGAATTGAGAACTTCTGTACATGCCATAGCAGAGATACAGTGTGACTGACCAAAGAAAGGATTTCATGATCAATCACATCAAAAGTGATCTGCACCATCCTGGAAATGAACATGAGTTGCCCAACTCACAGTCCAACTGCCACCACTGGTTTTTGACAACACTTGGATTTATTCAAAACCTGGTATTTCTGGTATTTAACAATTATCTTCCGTAGGTTATTTTTACCGTTATGCTTATATTATGACTCAATTATAACATTGTTTTCTTTGTTCTCCCCTGCTTTGAATTTGAAACTTTTCACCAAAATCTAAATCAAATGACATCAGTATATACCCCAAGGGCAGTCTGAACTTCTTTTCAACCTGTTAGAGACTGTTTACAGATAGGTTTTCAATTCTAATACTATTCCTTAAATTTTTTATAGCTCATTTACAGATTCAAAGCATGATGATGTTGGAAGTTTACCCTTCGAATCACTGCAGTATTAGCCACATTGAGTCAAGTAGTTTACCAGTACTAGTTGCCTTCACAAGGAATTGAGAGCTTCTGTACATGCCATAGCAGAGATACAGAGTGACAGACTGAAGAAAGGATTTCATGATCAAACACATCAAAAGTGATCTGCAACATCCGGGAAATGAACCTGAGTTGCCCAATTCACAGTCCAACGCTACCTATTGAGCTATAACCAGACACAGATTCAAATCAGCCAGGAATGGCCATTTTATCTATTTTATAAAGACTATGTGAAGGTTGTAGGTGTAATTGTGACAACCTTGGCATTAAATCATAGTTATTAATTTATGAAATCTTAATTGTAAATCTAAATTAGTAATTTTGTATTTAAATGTCAAATAATAATTGGACAAATTACCACCATATAACAATATTTATGTGGTAATTCCATGTAAATATGTGTCAGATGGCATTTAAAAAGTAACAGACGCTTACTAATTTTTAGAATTTCCTTGTGACATTTATTCAAATGTTTCTAATAGAGGACAATAAAAGCATGACCAGATGCTAGTAAAAATAAACTAAATTGTGTTTTCAGGATTAATCGAAAGATTGAAACAGTTTTTTTGATTTAGTATGCCTTTTTTTGTAAATCCAAAGAAATAGCACAGAATATTAATTTCAATTCCTGTCCAAATGAATAATAATATAATTATACATGAAAATTGATGGCAAAAATAAGAACATACAATTCTTATAATATTGGAAATACATAATAGATAATTGTCTGATAAAAGTCACATTTCAAAATCCCATTTGATATAAGTGAATTATGAAAATTAAAACAACTTTGTACAAACATTTACTGGCATTATATCTGTTAGAAAATTGATGATATTTTAGAAACAGTACTACTCCTAAATGAACTTTGAATTCTGTGAATATAATTATTGTATATATGCATTGAGACTGAATGCCATTTTCAAATAGTTATTTGTTCTAAACAAGAAATTTAGAGATTTAAAAAAAAAAGGTATAAAAAAACCCTAATTTAGCCAAAAATTAGATCTTGAAATTTAAGTACAGTACCTAGGACCTTCAGCAAATAGTTGATAATGCCAGTACTTCACCCTGGTTGCTTACACATGCCTAAATTATGTATTTGTGGGCATCCTTTGTAGAGGTGAACATAGAGTGTTTGCCAGATGGTCTTAACAATGTTACAGTCAAAATTGATTCAAAGTTAAACATGGAAACAAATCATAATTAACATGCATACATAAAAAGAACTAAATCAATTGTTTTTTTATTATTTGTATGTTTTTGTTTCTTTCATTTTGTTCATTCATTTGTCTGTTTTACATTCATTCATTCATTCACATGCACCCATGATAACTGCCCATCTATTCACTCATTAATTTAAGCCTTACTAATAAAATAACATTTTATTTGTAAAGTAATCCACAATATAAATGAATTGCTAAATGACTTACACTTCTTTCTTAATCTTGAGCAAAACATAGAAATGGGACAGGTAAAGTTATAAATGTTTCTCAATTATTTCACTCAATAAATTTATTCAAGTGTTCCATAATAGATTGTTTCATAAATAAATGACTACAAAAAGTAAGGGAAATTAAATTTCTGTAAACTTGTTGTCACTTTAAATCTAATTTTTCATAAATAATCAATGAAAGTGGAACACATAGCTAGCACTGGTTAAGTATGAGATAATTTAACTATTTCCATGCTAAAATTTTTAAATGCATTATAAAGTCCACCTTTAAAGGGAGACACAGGCAAAATTTTCATTTCTTAGTTTTGAATTTTTCATTCCTAATTCTGTAAATACCCTCAAAATGAATATATAAAACAGTCAAAGGAACAAAACTTTTCTCCATATAAAGAATAAAATGGTGGTTTCCTAAGCTGACCCGCGTGGGTCAGGTTAGAGCGCTAGGATTTCACAATAGTTGTCACAGTGAACTCTGGAATCGTTAAAGAACATGTCAAATGAATGATTTTGACTTGTTTCAATCATACAATATCTACAGTATCTGTTAATGTAACTTCAAGGATTTGTTAAAGTCACTTGACTTGTTTTAAAACTATTCGGTGATTCTATTGGCGTCTAAATTTTGCTCAACATATATAGATATATTTATGCTTCAATAGCAAAATATATAGAATCTAAACAGAAATTCATGTTGAAACTATTAGAGATGTTATTTTAGTGCGAGTTGAGTACAAAAGATCATTTTAATATTTTTGAAAATATTTCGCCTAAATATCCCTTTAATTTGGACAAAACCATGCATAAATTTTAGGGAAATCGCTAAACATGTACTGATTAAATAGCAAACAGTGAAGACCATGATCAGACGGCACATTTGCACACTGGTGGCATGGGTAGAGTCTGTTTGCGCCAGCAGACTAAGTAGAGTTAATAGCTCCAATATTTTGACACAACAATAGTCTTTTACAGGAAATACATGCACATTTTTTATACTTAAGTACAGAAATAGCAATGTTTTGCCCATGGTCATGCAATTAGCAATTTAAACAGATTACATGAATAACATTATATTATTATCAAGACAGCTGCTTTTTCCATTTGAATTTTTATTATTTTTTTGTGTCTTCTATACATAGTCTTTTAAAGAGTGGTCTTAAATAAAAGCATAAATGTGTTACTCATATAAAAGAAACCCCTACAAAAAAAGTCTTACTAACTTCCTTTTTTCCATTACCTGAATTATAACCAAAACATTTTGCTGTACATTTATAGTACAATGCACTTTGTCATAAATCTGCTAAATTATAAATGAACACTTCTAAATTAAAAACAGATCTAATTAATAACTAGCTAGAAATGTGTTCATAACTGTAGGACACAGATGCTCCAACATTCCATTGTTTTGTCCGTCTAAAGATGGACCGTGTGACAGCAACACATATGTGCAAGAGAAAATCTATATGCCTCCAATCCTTTGCCTAAGTTGGGACATATAAAAAGGAGTTGAATGAATGTTAAGGCAATATAAATGTGCTTTCGAAGATAATTTCATGTTGTTCTTCTACAAAAATCTAACTTATATATATAAATTGAGAACGAGTTTTTTGTACATAGAAATTGTATATTAAAAATTGGCGGCCTTCTAAATATAACGACAACCTGACCTATACTTTACAAGAAAGCATCCCTCTTTTACCTGTAATTTTTTCATCATGTACATTGTCAATGGTGATGGGAATGACCTTTTAGAAACATGAACAAAGAATAATATCAATGCTGGTAAAATTGCTGATACTCTGCTGATTTCAAAATTGAAATCCTGGCTTTCCACAGTTTTTCTTTCCTGTACAGGATTGATTAGTTACGTTCTGTCTGGGCAAACATGTGGGCAGACTGTTTTTCTTACATTAAATGTGCATGTTAGTTCCAGGGCCAGTGTTTACTATAGCAACAAGAATCAGAGACTGTGTTACATGGCCACATAGCGGGCTCAAGCATAATTAAAACATCACATCACAGTTTTCCTGACCCATACCAAACAGAGAATTTAGAAAGCCATCAATCATTGGCATTTAATACAATCTTACAGGGAGGGTGTTGCAGTATTTCTCCTGCTAGAGATATTGAGAGTAATTTCCAATAGGAATGGGGGAAAGATGGAAGCCAGGAAATCAATCCGTAGAACTATCTTGAGCTGTACATCATAACAAGTCTGTATCACACAGAATGAGATCCCAGCCTCTCGGGCCTGATAAAACTGTCACTAACCATAAATTAAACAATTTATTCTTGTTTGTAGACCACTAGAAGAAAAAAATTACTTTGATCACTAAAGGATGTACAGCTATTCAATGCCTGAAGTCAGAATTGGCACATATTCAGAAAAGCTGGCCAACATGTGATCTGAAGCATGGGTAAAGACTCTTTTTTCTTCTTTCATTCACAATGAGGCGTGAAGAAAACAACACTTATACCAAGTTTCCTACATTATAAAAACAACATTAATGTCTGGTGAATATAAAAACAACAATTCAAAGTAGGTTCCAGAAAAAAAAAAAATTCACACAGTTTTTCTACAAGTGAAAAATGGTATGTAACATTACATTCACTGTCCTAAAGGTAAAAAGTATACACACATACAAAAAAAAAGATTAGATATTTTTACAGGCTGCAGGTGGGCTTGAATGGGTGGCCTGATATTGGTTAGAATAGGTAACAAAACCAGTTTTCTGACTGCACCTGTAGGATTTTTTTTTTTTTGAGGATTCTCAAATGGCTGATCTGCTTGACAATGTTTTGGATTTATTTGGATATTTTCTATCAAACAGAACATGAATTAAACATAAAGTAATACCATGTGCAGGTTTTAAATGCAAGAAATCTTTTATTGTATATTCCACTGTTATGTAAAGTAGGCTCATTTGGGAACCAGACAAGATTCCCAACATCCTGATCAAGTTATACTGATGCATCAGAAAATATTAAGAGAACCAAGTTCATGATATCTATGTGAAAGATCATTTAACTCTTTCTCCAGCTGAAAAAATGCAATACATCTTTTTTCCATGTTGACTAATGTATTGCTTTGGATTAGAAAAAGCCCAATGTAGATTGAGTGAGACTAAAAAAGGATTGGAGCACCGCACTTAATACTGTATTCCAGACAAGCGCTTGAATGATAAAATGCTAAAATCTTGCCTTTTTACCCAACGGTATGAACTTTAGAAGGTCTAATTCATCTTTACACATGTAAATGCATGAAAAATGTAATAACCGAAAAAAAACACGATATTTGTCTATTTTGTGATCATGAATTTTGCAAGCGTCTAGAGGTACTGCTCCAATCCTTTAACTAGAACTATCACTAAATGTGATTAATACCCCCGCAAGACTGCTTCGGAAATGAGGAAGCCACTAGTAACAATATACCTTGCAAAAGAACTGAAAGAGAGTTATGGTTGTGGGCAATTAAAGATAGTTGTGGTTCTTGTATGTTGCATTTCCTTTCAATGTGGTTGACCATTGGAATTACTCTGTAATAAGTTCCTCTCATTGCGCTTCACCATTGAATGAAGTTTCATTGAATTCTAAACATTAGTTTTTAAGTTATGCACCTGACAAGAAAAAGGAACAAAGGGCAATAACTATTCAAATACTGAAGATTGAGTTATGGTTCTTGTGCACTGCACTTCATCTCACTGCCCTTGACCATTGTATGAAGTTTCTTTGAATTCCAACCATAAATTTTCAAGTTATGCACTGGTCAATAAAAAGTAACAAAGGGCAAAAACTCTTAAATGAATCAAGAAAGAGTTATGGTTTCTATGCACTGTGCTTCCTCTCAATATACTTGACCATTGTATGTAATTGAATTGAATTCCAACTAGTAGTTTTCAAGATATGCTCTGGACAAGAAAGAAGCAATGGAAAAGTAACAAAGGGCAATAACTCTATAATTACTCTGGACAGAGTTATGGTTCTTGTGCACTGCACTTCCTCTTTTTGTGCTTGGCCATTGTATGAAGTTGTTTTGAATTCCAACCAGTACTTTACAATTTATGTGAAGATGGAGTTATGGTTCTTGTGCACTGCACTTCCTCTCAATGTGCTTGACTATTGTATGAAGTTGTATTGAATTCCAACCATTAGTCTTCAAGTTATGCTCCAGACAAGGAAAATGCAATGGACGGCTGGACCGACCGACCAACCAACCGACCACCGAGTGACTCGTATATACCCCCCAAACCTCGTTTTGGGGGTATAATAAGATAAATCCATGTATATTGGGGGGGGGGGGATTTCAAGGTTGAGATATGACCTAGAAGTGCATACTGGCCTTGACCTGTATCAACAGACATTTACAGTATATTGAAGTCTCAAAAAGATATTTGACCTTGACATTGACTGTAAGCATAACTTACCCCTGAGTGTTAAAAGTGCATATATTTTGATCTTGACATATTAAAATCTGCTTCTTATTTATAATAAAACATTTCCAGATGGTTTCAATATCATGAGTTATTTTTCAACACAGTGACCTACTTTAAAGAATTATATAAACATTAATTGGTAAAGGTCATGCCAAGGAAAAGAAAATATCTTCTTACTAACAATTAAGAACATCCCTAAAACAAACTTCAAGCACTTCCTGTTGACAGAGCAATAAAGAAAAAAAAATGTGATTTTGATCTTTCTAAAATTGTATATTAGGTCAGACTTAAAATTATCTTTATCAAACAGTTTATTCTTAAATTACTTATCTTTTGAAGCAGTTTTGGCAAGAGAGTAGTACTAATGGAATCATTAAGAATAGGTTAGTGTTTCAGTATGCATTTACAGAAATTAAAATTGGCAAGAGCAGTACGGCTATTTTAATATAAAATATTTATAAAAAAAAAAATAAAATAATAAATCAATTTTCAGCAGATCAAGTATTGTCATATTAAGTTTGGCCCACATTGAATCAAATCGCCATTATGTCATTTGACTCAGAACTTTTTCCAGTTTTGACATTGCTGTATATCGAATCTTGGCCTTTGAAAACTAAAGGGGTTCTTTACTTGATATTGTAAAGCAAATAATTATATACCTGATGTTTCCTAAGCTACATCAACAACAAATAATCTTCTACAACTAAATGACCAATACAACACTATCTCAAAGAAGGGGATACAGAAGAGCATGAAAGTCCAGACAGAACAAGCATTGCATAATTTCTAAGATAATAACAAATGTTACCATGTAAGCAAAAAAGTCTTTATTAAGGTCACTGCTGTACAACAAATTTAATCTTATTCTTTTTTCTAGTAGTTTCTAT
>NW_026863577.1:0-113686 GCF_026571515.1 Ruditapes philippinarum
CTGTTGGGCGTAAAACCCAACCAAACAAACAGAAAATAAACATACAGCATACAGGAAGAAACATATACATTTGTAATTTGATGATTATGACTTCCTATATAGTTCTCTGTATGAAATAATGCATTCCATGGGCAGCCTTTAAAGTTCCTGAAATTTAGTTACTTCCTTAAATGCTTGATTGTCAAAATTATGGAAATATTTCCTTCAACATATTGTTGTATCTTTGTCTAGTGTATGTTAGATGTTCAAAAATAGTTATTTGTCTAAGTTGATTTTATAGAAAAACAAGGTTAGCTCTAAATGTATATTTTGATCAGTTATTAACCAACTTTGCAATGATTCACCCACCTTATAGTTAAAAAACAAAAACTTGTGTCATGCAAAATATTTAGATAGAACAAGTATTTTAAATTTAAACAACTTTTACAGCTAACATTTAAAATGTTTGAAAAGAATAAGCATGTGTAAAAAACAAAATAAGTAGGTGTAAAAAGTCAAAACAACACATAAATGTCTAGTTTTTGCCTAAATAGCTTCATAATGCAGGGAAGAACATCTTAGGTGTCCATCCAACAATAAAGCTAGAAAGTCACCATATGACCTTTCAGTATTGGTGTGACTTAAAATCAAACCAAACAAAATCTTTATATCAGAAGTTATATATAGAACATGCCAGAAAAATATGAAACATTCATACTGAGGTCAATATTACAATTAAGTGTACATAATTTTAGGTATCTGGAAAAATGATATTAGCTTTTAAAGTTTAAGGGGGAAAAAACCTTTTTAATTTACAATATGATATGAATAAAACACAATTTATTTCCATGTACAATAAAAAAAGAAAAGGGAGGTAATAATTCATTATTGCAATTTTTAATTTGTTATACTCGTTTAGGTTGGTGGCCAAGGAGGATTTAATATGTAAGCCCTTGCATGACTATGTTCTACCAAAGGAGGATTGTCTCAGTGATGAATGGAAATTATTCGAGCTTGACATGAAAACTGTAACAGTGCAATATCTGGAGGAAATTATCTGTGATTTTAAATTTAGTATTAAGAAAACAGGAACCATGCATGGATTTTGTGCCTGGTTTGAAGTTGGGTTCGGTACATCTGATCCAAATGGAGAACAAGTCTTACTCAATACAGGGCCTTTACATGAGTAAGTGAAACCAGATATCTCCCCTTTATACTTTTAAAATTATTTGCAGGTTACCAACTTTTGTAGGCTTGATATATTGCTGACTGTAGATAAATATATTTGATTTGCTTACTTACGTACTTACAATGATTCTGTAAAGTTATAATTAGTTAACCTATTTTAATGCAAATTTGGTAACTGACAATAATCAGCATCAAGTACATGTTCTGTTTACCAGAAACATTCAGGTTTTTCTTTTTCTTTGCTTTTAGTTAGTATTGAACTTTACATAAAATCATTGAAATACTTACTATACAAAGTTATAATCAAGAAAACTATTGCTAGGCAATTTATTTAGTGGACAAACAGTTAAACTGCAAGATTTTGTTTGGTAACTGTTAGTCTCAGTATGTGATAAATAAGGTTGAGTCAGAGCTTAAGTTGTCAAATAAAATCAGAAAACATACAGGAAAAATTTAACCACTCTCAAACAAATTTTCTAGTAAACGTATAAATAGGAAAATAGGAATGTACAGTCTTTGAATTTTCTTACACTTTCAAATTGTTTTAATAATTATTGTGGAATTTTACAGATTAACTCACTGGAAACAGGATTTATTTTTACTGGATACACCTGTAGAGGTGGTACAGGGCGGCACAGTTGTTGGAAGTATAGTATTATCAAGAAATCCAGAATATAGACGACATATTAGAGCAGAGTTTAAGTTTATGGTAACTTCAGGAAATGAAATTGTAAGTACATAACCCCTAACCTGCTGGCTCTGGAAATGATTATACTTTACTGTATCCCAGTATAGAGCCAAGCCTGACTGCCTTTTCCTTGCAGTGTGACCAGACTCTATACTATTGATTAATGATCATATCCTTCTTGTGGCTAAGTGGTTGCCTTTGACAGTAGAGGCATCAAAATTGCAGCCACTGTTTATCCCTGCATGATCATAAGAGGGAATTAAATTGGTTCAAATTTCTGGAGTCTATGCATCTCTTAGCTCCAACAGGCAACAACAAAGATTGTGTTGATCTATATTTATTTGTTTTTACCATGTAATGGCCGGGGCATATAGTGTTACCCTGTTCCGTCATTCCGTCCTTTCGTCCTTCAGTCCTTCCGTCATTCTGTCATTCCGTCATCATCAGTTTCCGTTCATTATCTTAAGAACGGTTGCACACATTCAACTCAAATTGGACATATGGATATGTCATGAGAAAATACAGGTCAAGTTCGAATTTGATCATGGTTCGATGATTTTTGGCAGAGTTATGCCCCTTTTACTTTGAAAATAATATGAAATTTTCAGTTTCCGTTCATTATCTCCCCAACGGTACAACACATTCAACTCAAACTTGACATATTGATATGTCATGAGAAAATACAGGTCAAGTTCGAATTTGGTCGTGGTTCGATGATTTTTGGCAGAGTAATGCCCCTTTTACTTTGAAAATAATATGAAATTTTCAGTTTCCGTTCATTATCTCCCCAAAGGTACAACACATTCAACTCAAACTTAACATATGGATCGTCAAAGGAATGCGCATGTCAAGTTCAAATTTGGTCATGGTTCGATGATTTTTGGCAGAGTTATGCCCCTTTTACTTTGAAAATAATATGAAATTTTCAGTTTCCGTTCATTATCTCCCCAACGGTACAACACATTCAACTCAAACTTGACATATTGATGCGTCAAAGGAATGCACAGGTCAAGTTCAAATTTGGTCATGGTTCAATGATTTTTGGCAGAGTTATGCCCCTTTCACTTTGAAAGTAATATGAAATTTCAGTTTCCGTTTATTATCTCCCAAATGGTACAACACATTCAACTCAAATTTGACATATGGATATGTTTTTGGAATGCCCAGGTCAAGTTCGAATTTGGTCGTGGTTCAATGATTTTTGGCAGAGTAATGCCCCTTTCACTTTGAAAATAATATGAAATTTACAGTTTCTGTTCATTATCTACCCAACAGTGTTACAGATATGTCAAAGGAATGGGCAGGTCAAGTTGGAATTTGGTCATGGTTTGATTATTTTTTGGCAGAGTTAGGTCCCTTTCACTTTGAAAATAATATAGATACATCTTAGGAATAAGCAGTTTAAGTTTGAATTTGGTTGTGGTTCAATGATTTTAGACAATTTACTTATCTTTCCTGAATGTTGGAAAAATTTTGAACTTTCAGTTTCAGCACTCATACTTTTAGCCATTATTTTGGCTACAAATATGCAATATGCTATTTTTAAAAGGTTAAGACTGAATAATTTCAGTGCCTTGAACATTGTATGAAAATGGTTTGTGTTAATATTGAAAAGTTTTAAGGGCTTTGAACTTAAAATGAAAAAAATAATTAATGCACCATCTGAAATTTTGGCTGCATGCGGGGGCATCCGTGGCATGATGACACATTTCTAGTTTTAAATATGTTTGTTTATTTTGTGGTTACTTAAATCAACACCAGCACTGTAATGGTTGAATGGCAGCTTTCCAGCTTTACTTATGAGGAAGATCTCAGATGTCCCATTTCAGACACCAGGGGGCATTTGTATAGAAGAACCACTGACCTTCTGATAGCTTCCTCACATGAAAGATTCATAAGTCCCTGACAGGATTCGAACCCATAAGGGTGAGGGTCAAGTGATTTGAAGTGCATGACCGTAACCACTTGTCCACGGAGCCTAGTTGTACTACTTAGTGTGTATATAAAATCATGTTTCAAATATTTTATATGTTTCTCTTTGTATAAAATTTAAACTTTAAATGTTTCACAGCTTTGAGCAACAACTTGCATGTTTCTCTGTACTGCAAATTATAACAGATAAAATTCTATTTGTTTTCAGTGTAGTAAACACAAGAAAAAGTTCTTCATATGGAGATAAGTTTCTCTGTACATTGACCTGATCATTGTGAGATATCATAAGACGTTAACTTATAGATAACTAGCAGTTGTCAAACCAGGCGTACAAGACGTATAATGCAGCTCACAACTTCTCGGTTCATTCAGTCAGTCTTCGGAAAAGGACCTTGAACAATACATTTACCACTTTGGCATTGTATCTCAGTTAACAATCATTGAAAATATATAACATGTAAACAAATAAGAAATAAATGCTTGAACTAAATTGCCCATTTAATCTTTTTATATCTTGTTTAAACATATTTTTTTGCAAATTCAAAGATATTAAAGTAAAATTATCAATACTTATTGACATTATAATACCCCCACAAGCGAAGTTTACGGGTATGGGGGTATATAGGAGTCAACTTGTCGGTCGATCAGTCCATTTCTTGCTTTCCCAATGTTTACTAGAGTTTTAAAACTTGATATACAGCAACTCCATGTGAGATTGCTTTGGGACCCCTGAGATCAAGGTCACTATAACTAAAAATAGAGAAATGGTTTCCAAACAACAACTAGAGTAAGAAATATATTCTAATCAAACTTGGTATTTAGCAAGCTTATATGAAGTCCCAGGTTGGGATTACTTTTGGACCCCCTTGGTTTAAGGTAGAGGTCACTGCGACTTATAATCTGGAAGATACTAGAGTGAAGAATGATAAATTGTATTTAAACTTTGCATATAGAAAGTTCATGAAGAGACCTAGTTTGGGATTGCTGTTGGATCCCTTGGTTTAAGGTCAAGGTTACTGTTACTTAAAATAGAAAAATATTTCCATACATTTTATTTACTAAGATACTACATGTATAGTCTTAACAAGGTAATTTATTGTAATAAATATTGTGGTACACAGATGAAACGTTGAAATATTGTTTTGACCACTTTTTAAAATGTTTAGCTGGAGGGTCGGGTATGAATCACCGTTAGTGATAGGTCAAATTTACGTTTAATGTTTTCATCAAACTGTAACTAACAGTTATCATAGGAAAAATATGACAGATTATCAAAAAAATTCCATCTCTCATGCATGAACCTTAGGTACATATGCTTTTATATTCTTTTGAAATTAATGTTGGTTGCGATTGAAAAGTCAATTAAGACCGCTTTTAAGTTTATTTGCATTGCACTGCCTCAAAACAAGACGAGTTTTAAACAGCCATTGAACTGTGTTTTATTTTATTCTGTAACCTGATTGGAACTGAAGTCTTTACTTTTGCCGTCAGGTATAGTGCCTAGTCAGCTCACTCTTCCATGCAGTCTGACTTAAATACATTTACATATATACTGATGGTAGTTCAATTATTTGTATTTTATATTAATTAAAATCACTTATAATTTGAATGAATTGTTCCAATTTAAAAGAAAGGGCAAAGAGATTTTGAAAATTCAGGAAAAAAATTGAAAAAGAATACGATGGAATGACCACTGGTTGTATGTATGTATTCAAGGCTTAAATAGAGTACAAACCCCGGACATTTTACCATTTGGCATTCATGTCCATATAGGTTATGATCTGCCAAAAGGTGACCTTTTAGTAAATCACTGGATGATACTAGATAGTAGTGATGTTTACTCTTTTGATACACGGGTAGCCAATGAGACCAATATATGTATCATAAGGGGTTGCTGCCAAAATAAATCACATCTTTCGGACGGGTTTGACTGACTCATAGATTTTTCAACTCGGACGGCTCGTACTAAGTAATCATAGCCAACTTTTCCCTGCTACTTTAAGTTTATAATGTTCTATTCTGCGCCAAGTGAGACAAGTTTCCTAATTTTACCCTTTTTGTTTTAACCATTATATAATCTGTTGGAACTGGAAGTAAGTATATCCGCTGTGAAAGGACTGCCATATCTCGACGATCGATCCTCTAAATAACTAACCAGTAATTACCGATTACTTCGTCTAATCTCACATGATTTCTGAATCAGCGGTTGGAGACAAAGGACCATTAGACTCAATTAGAAATTACGTCTCCCCCGAGGATCGAACCAAGGGCTCATGGATTGCTAACCCGGTGGTCTCTATTAAGCTAAGTGGGCGGGCCTGAAAAGAAATCAAATTGCCTAGGACGAATTTAATTCTTTTTGAATAGCTTATTTTCTTAGGCGTTAGTTCTCGTGTCAGGAGAAAAAAAATACCTGTAAAATCGATAAAATCTTGTCGCTAAATATGAAAGAAAGAAATGAAGACACTTTAGATGCTCAATTTAAAATGTTCGACTAATAAAGTGAACACAAAGCGTTAAAGAAATAAAACGACTAATACCGTTAGCTATAAAATGAATTTCATTTTTAAAAATGATCAATTGATGTAAACTCAAGACTGTATTTCCAGCTTTTTATATCATAGGCAACTTGAAATCTACTTTAGAATTCCATTATTTATGCATATTCTTGAAGAGTTTTATGATTTGTTTCATTTTTTTCCTGTTATACTAACATTAATATAATGATCGTTTTTTGTGTTGTATTTTTACGTGAGTTTCAATAAATTTTTCCCACACTCCACTTGTCAACGAAGTGATCTTGAACATTGAAAAGAGAACAATGTTTCATATCCATTTTAAGGACGCCCTTTGGGATACTTTTTATGCCACCGCAGCATCTGCGATGCGGTGGCATATAGCGATTCACCTGTGTGTGTGTTTGTTTGTGTGTGTGTGTGTTATATAGATTATATAGTGAACTTAAAAAATCTTCTTGTGAAAAACCACTAGTCCAATTTCAACCAAACTTGGCAGGATTGATCCTTGGGTGAAGGGCTTCCAAAGTTGTTGAAAGAATTTCATTCCATGCAGAAATCTGGTTGCCATGGCAACCAAAAGGAATTATTAGAATAAATTTAAAAAATCTTCTTGTAAAGAACCAAAAGGCCTAGAGCTTAGATATTTTGCATAAGGCATTGTCTGGTAGACCTCTACCAAGATTGTTCAAATTATAGCCCTGGGGTCAAAATCGGCCCCGCCCCGGGGTCATTGATTTTCACTATATGTACATATAGCAAAACCTTAAAATACCTTCTTGTAAAGACCCAAAAGGCCTAGAGCTTAGATATTTTGCATAAGGCATTGTCTGGTAGACCATTACCATGATTGTTCAAATTATAGCCCTGGGGTCAAAATCGGCCCCGCCCGGGGATCATTGATTTTCACTATATGTACATATAGTAAAAACTTAAAATACCTTCTTGTAAAGACCCAAAAGGCCTAGAGCTTAGATATTTTGCATAAGGCATTGTCTGGTAGACCTCTACCAAGATTATTCAAATTATAGCCCTGGGATCAGAATCGGCCCCGCCCCGGGGGTCATTGGTTTTCCTTATATGTATATAGGAAAAAAAACTTAAACATGACTTGTAGTAAAAACTTTAAAAAAATTTCTTCTAGTAATTGACAAATGCTAGAGGTTAGATATTTTGCATGAAACATTATGAAATGAACTTCTAGCAAGATTGTTTAAATTATAGCAATGGGGTCAAAATTGCCTTTGCCCCGAGGGTCATTGATTTTCAATATAAACATAATTATAGTAAAAAAATCAAAAAATCTTATTGTCTGAAGGTACAAGGATTAATGCGGTGGCATAGCATTTTTCTCAAATGCAATCTTGTTTAAATATTGCCTTACAACATTAAATGTTATTTAGGGTTTTGTGTCGAATAAGTAGCATAAAACGTGCTTAAAACGTCGTGTGATGGGAGCTTTAATTTGTTTTGCTGTATATCATGAGATCCACTTGAATCTGGCCCGGCACCAGACATGTTTAATAGAGAGTAATAGATATTTCGGAAGGTTTTATTGAAAATCTCCCTTTGATTACATTGTTTCAAGTACAAGTACTTCAATACCTTGTCATAAATATACTTTGTTATATCAGTTGTCTACTTAAAATGTACTAATTTTTAAGCCTGTCTCCTGCTTACGCGCGTATTCGCGTACGAACGCATGTAATATGCCTGCAGAGTAGAAAAAATCCAAAATTAGAGATAATTAAGATAAATGACAGACTTGGTATCTGCGTTTTGATTAAGGTTAAATCACAGGAACTTGATATTTAATCAATAAATCACAACATATACGTATATTAAAGAAATAGTCCTCATCTCCATTAGGTATTTGATTAAAACTCTAGACAGTAAGAACCATTGCACTGTTAATCCGGCGTAGCCAAGGTCAGACATGGCTTTGGGGTAGATAGTAGGTTTTTTTTTTAAGTTTTCGTGTAGATCTTATCATATCTTTCTTGTATCAGTTTGATAACAATTTGTCAATGGTGAGCCGAATGTTAAATTTACAATGGCGTCCAAGATGGCGGATGAATACTAAAAATGCTTTAAATTAATAATGTTTTGGCTCAAAATCGTTCATTATCTGCTTATTTCAAATGTCCGTACGTATAGGCTTAAGACTCCCTGAACAAGGTATTTTCACCTTGCTAAACTTGAAGTGTATATATATCTTCTGGACAAAAAACAAATTGAATTCTAAAACGGAAAACTTTCAAATTGCTTGTATGAAAGAAATATGCAAGTAAATTGCCATAAAAGGGAATGGTATATGCACGAAATCATTGCTAAAAGGTTAAAATATTATTGATAATAGCAGCACGAATATTTTATAGTGTTAACGAACAATATTCATGTGTATTATATAAGAGACAGAGACATTCTATGTAACAACTCTTTCGAGAATCCACCGTCATAAGTATTAAGGAAACAATATAATTATGCTGTTTATATACTTTATAAGAAATAATTCATAAGATAAAGCTTTATACGCTTTAACTCATTTTGGCTTGTTCACGTTTTTAACGATTTGTTTTAAATGACCATAAAGTGATGCAGTTCAACTAGAATTTGTTTAATTTACGTAATCTGCAATATGACTTGTCATTCAGCAAATTATTCACGCCTCTCTCGTTTATGTAAGTTTTCAGCCAATGGCATTATGAACCTTAAACCTTTTCCTTAGGTAAATATAAAATCAGGTACAATTTTATTCCCATTTTTTCAAGCGTATACGATAATGTTTTAGTAGAGCGAAGGGGGGGGGGGAGGAGGGGTTGGGCATGTTCCACACGTTTCTATGTATTTTGGAAACCAAGCTCTGGCAACTACAGAAGAATGGTATAAAAAGACGAACCCGCCAGACATGAGCCAGTGCGTCACAATTCTTCAAGATTTGACACCGTTTAAATAAAACAAGAGGAATAAAGATGATGCGTTATTCAATAACCGTTGTATTGTTGGCGACTTGTCTCTTCAAATCTGGAGGTAAGTTACCTTTTTTTTTTGTTTAAAGTAGATGAATAAGTAAAATTAGTTTGAATTGAAAAAAAAACAGTCACCAAACGCTATGACAAAACAAAGTTTTATTTTTTAAAATTTATTCATTTATTTATTTATTTATTATATTCTGAAAATTGAAGAAATTATGAGATAGATTATAATTTTGTGGTAGCTTTACATCTGATTAAATTGTCGATTGGAAATTGATAAAAGCTTTTAAGAACTCATTTTGTCATTTGGAAAACAAATGAGCACAACAAAAACAAAACCATCAAATCACATTTAATTCCAACAAACTTATTTAAAACATTACATTTGACATGACAGTCATTTATTAAGATGAATATTGCATAACTTATGTTTACGTTTTACCAATACCAACTAATTTTACAAGTTTTGATATAAGTTGTCAGAAAGGGACTAATGTTATGAACATTTGTATTATGCTGTCTAAATATTAATAACATAATTATAAGGATGAATAAAATAAATAAATAGAAATATCAATATCAGTTTGCCTTTTGAAAATGTTATAGGAATCAAACAGGCAGAGAAACACGCTTGTTCGTGTGATTACAAAACTTTACATTCTCTTATAACATTTATGACAAATGGTTAAATATGTTTGGCAAATCGTTGTGCTAAGGATAGGTGAATATTTTTGTGTATAATTTACAATTCACATAGTTTTGCAAAGAAGTCCACTTAGAATACACTTTGGTCATTACCACTAAAGTTTGGAGGTAGAAATAAATTTTCAACATTTTTAATAGCTTAGATAATGAGAATTTATACAGAATTCAACCGACACATCTCATTCTTCCAAAATATAACTTACAAAAGTTTTTATTATTTAATCAGATTTTAGTGATTATGAGATATATTCATTATGCATCATGAAGTATGAAAGCATAAAACATGAGTAAGTGTGAAACGTTTTCTTTAAAAAAAAAAATGTGATGATTTAATTTTGGGGGGATCTGTCAAGTTATGTATACAAATGTTTAACATACAAATGTTTAACCAAAGACAAAAAATGAAAGTTTTGGTGGATTATAAGAAAAGTTCACATCATTGTATTTTTTTTAAATTGATAGGTATTAAAAAGCTCATCATGTTGATAAAAAGGATCAACATAGTGCAAAAAATTGTCTAAGAAAGAAAGGCGAGTCTACGCTGCCATTAATTATTATTGAAATGGTCATACCTAATGTTGATTGAAAATAAAACGATTGATTCTCTGGCTGAAAAATTAAGCCTTCTAAGCGGCGGAAAAGTTTTGTGTTAGGTAATTATATCAAAGCCAAAGATGAATCACTTTTTCCCTTCAAATATTAACAGCAGACATTCCTTCATTTACTTCTTACTCTTTAAGCATTGAGATCTACATATTTGAAAAAAAATATCATTGTGACATTGTACTGTTGATTTGCTATAATGTTATCATTTATAATAGATGCACAAATCACCGGCTGGACTAAACCAAGTACAATAGCCACTGCTACTGGAACTGCGACGGGGATCTCCAAAGCTGAGGATACAGCTGTCGGTGAAACAATAGCAGAATTTGAGGCTACCCCCACTGCTTCTGATACCATTGCTAGTTACAAATTGTTAACAACAGGCATGCCTTTTTCTCTGTCCTCACCTGGCGGAGTATTGACGTTGGCCTCTGCGCTGGATTTTGAAACTAAATCTAGTTATGTTATTGAAGTAAAGTAAGTATCATTTTTCCACTGTACTTAAAGTAAAAATAGAAGAAGAAAAAATAATCTAAAGCTTATAGGTTTAAAGCCAATGTTATTTGTCAATTACTTTAATACATGCATATTTTATGCCATGCGAATGTACAACGTTATTATTAGTTATATACCTGTTCTTCTCCACAGATGATCTTGAATTTCTTAAATAATTTCTCCTTTATCGTTGTCGGAAATAATTCTTTTAATTATTTTGTCGACATGGAAACATTCATTTTCGTAATAAATAAATTGTCAGTTATACTCTTTATTTAAGCAAGAATTCTTAAAGTGACAAAATGCTCATTTTTTGTTGCCAAGTTGAGTTGAATTGGTAACATATTTTAAGAGATTGACTATTGTAATGTTGATGCCAATAATGGATAATGAAACATATTTAGGATAAAAAATAAAAACGATGAAAAGACTGCCCAACTCTATTTAAAAATTGAACATTACCAATACATTCCGAACTATATTTATAGAAATGTCAGTGGGTCACGTTTATTAAAATGAACACAATTAAGGCAAAATAAACGCAAAGTTATTTTGACTTCGACCTGCCCATTCTTCATTTACACTTCGATTGGCATAGTGTCATAATAACACAAATAAGTGCCTTTGTAGAAAAAGTCATGGTATTATAATCAAAAATTGTATACTTGCTAGAATGTTAGTTTATAGAGTTTAATAATTTTAAACCGGAATAGACTATACATTCGTGGTATCAAGGTTGATATCAATACAAGGCTTGAAGGAGTACATTATTTTAATAATCAGATCACATTTATTTATACGACATTTGTAGCAATTTAACTTAGAGTTTTATCTTTAGGAGAAGTATATGCTCATTTCAGTATGCATTTATTATGAGCAGCTAAGCAATTAAGATTCTTTTTTTAAGATACATGTACTACTTTTAATGGCGGTATTTATAGCATAAATCAACCAAAATGATATTAATTTTCCTCTTAACCCATCTGAATTTTTCAATGAACTTGTCTAGCCTCCATTTTTGGAACTGTTTAATACGAGAAGTATTCCTTCCCATTTTTGTTCTGCTTCTTTGGGCCTTTCTCTATCCCTACAATGCCCGTACACTCCAATAGTTGAAAATTTGTTTTTAAAAATCTAACGTGTTATTTATTGCAATGAATATCTGATCCGCCCACTTCGTGCGTCTCCCATTTTACCCGTCCTGTAGTCCTGTACAGCGAGATGATATCGCGGATTATGTTCGATTACTAAATTTTGGGCTCAGATTTTGTAACTTATGCAAACACTAATATAACACAAATTTTAAATATTGTTTTCATATAGTTTGCACACAATGCAAACTTTTTAGTGCTATATTCAGCTTAAGCCGATGGGCATGGACGGTTGCTTGCATTGTCCATGAACAGGCTCAATCAAACCAATTACAATATTTTCAATTTTGACGCTTTTGGCTCCTTAGGGGTTTTCTTGTTTTTTACTAAGGAAATTGTATCCGTCGTTTATTCATTCTTTCTAAGCAAGCATATATATTCTAAGCAAACATATATATTCTGTCTACCTTTTTAGAGCAACTGACAGTAAGGATACTGCGACTTCCGGCACTGCAACACTAACTATTACAGTAACTGATGTTATTGAAGAAGCACCAGAATTTGGACAAACATCCTATACTGTTTGCGTAGTTGATGGTTCAGCTGCAGGTTTGTTCTTCCGTTGCAAGGTGGGAAATCGTATTCTGCTAAAAGGATTATTTTTCAAATTTTTATACAATTTTGTTGAAATTCAAAAATAATAAAATGTGGCTGTCAAATAACCCAGACCCTGACAAGTCGATGAAGTAGTACTCAGCAATTTGTCTTGAAGTACTATAGAAATCGCAATCAGCAGGGTATTGGTTAATTACAAGGCACATTATTAAAATTTAAAGCTACACATTATCTGATTTGCTGTTCATATTATAAAGCTTCAGTTTTGGCCCGATTTCCATTTTTTTTATATAAATTGGTGTTATTCCCTTCTGACGATTTATTTATAATTCATATTAAAATGAATTCAAATGATTTCTTGTTTGACAATTTCAGCATGGAAGCAAGTTTTTAAAATTTAAAATTCCATTGTATAATTAAACATGCTAAACATAGTAGTGCGTATCTTTTAACGTTGGAATTGGTAAGATATGTGTGGACAGCATATTAATTATAATATTATAATTATAATAATATAAATACTTGAGTTAGTAGATCTAATAGACTTTCATAAAGATTATTTTCTTTTGGTAAAAGTATCCATTTATTATTATAATAATATTAATACTTGAGTAAGTAAATCTAATAGACTTTCATAAAGATTTTTGTTCGGTAAAAGTATCCATTTATAATTATTATAATATTAATACTTGAGTTAGTAGATCTAATAGACTTTCATTAAAGATTTTATTTTGGTATAGGTATCCATTTATAATTACACATGTATAATAATATAAATACTTGGGTTAGTAGATTTAATATACTTTCATAAAGATTTTTTTGGGGGTAAAAGTATCCATTTATTTTTGTCTATTACATGTTTTTTTAACGATTATTTTACGATTTTATTTACACAATCTGCATTAAATCCAGCATTTCTCTTTTGTTTTGATTTCAGATACGTCTGTAACAACTTTCTCTGCTTCTGATAAAAACACAGCCGATACCATCACCTACACGATAAGTTGTAAATATTTTACTTCTTTTTGGTTTATGTCATACGGACACTAATGATATAGATATAAATGATACCAGTTTCCAATTCGTCCATTATTTACGGTATGATAGAGGACTCGCGTAAAACTACCTAACTCCCGTTAGCTAGCTGGATAGCTTCATAACATAAATAGTCTAATGTTCCTGTTTAGATTCTAGCACAAAGCTGTGAGGGACTAGTTATCCTAAGTCTTTTACCTTAACCACTCGGTCAGAGAGGTCCAATATATCTTTCCTTGTTGCTGTGAAATCCACAACTAGTGTTCATCCTTGCTATAAAATGAAACATCAATGAACGAACTTAAACAGTCAAAATGATCGACTGTTCTTGTTATACTTTAAAAAGTTAACATTCTAAACAACGTAGTCAAAATAATTTGTGGCGATTATAACTTGAGATTTTTCTTGATGTACAATAAAATTCTGTTAGTATAACTTGAGTAAAATCTCAATATGGGGTCGCAATTATCGTACCAGAATTAACTAGCCTTAGCGTTATTCTCTTAACATGAAAACTACTTAAGTAAGTGCTTAATTCCGACATTAAATTCTGACACTGAATTCTGACACTAACTTCTGACGCTGAATTCTGACATTTAATCCCGACAGCTGATAAGACTTGTTTTGTTTAGAATACAGATTTACAAGTCGATTTACCAGTAAAACTTTAAAAAGGTTTCATTCGAGACATTTACGCAATGTTTCAGATTGGATTGCTATGTTTTCATTTATTTCAAAAGTTTCTTTTTTCTCCATTTCAAGAAATAGCATCAACTACGCGCAAACAAGTCATTCTTATAAATATAATATACATGTGTCTGTTTTTTATCAACTAAAATGATTTTTGATATAAGGAGTTTTGAATCTTAACGAAGAAGCAAATGAGATTTGTAAAATGAAGTGTTACCAGCTGTAGGTTTTACTTTAGCTTGGTCATATGATTAATATCTTACTTCGGATGCAAATATGAAATATTTAATTTAATTTATATTACTAAATCAAAATATTTTAGCTGGAGACACAAACAGTGACTTCAAAATTTCGACAGCTGAGCTCCAGGTCAATACTGGGAAAACCCTTGATATGGCTAAAACAGCGAAGTATACACTTGTCGTATATGCCACGGATAATGGAAGTCCGGTAAAAACCGGAACAGCTACTTACACTATCAACGTCCAGTCGTCATGTAACGGAGCAGCAGCTTTGACCGTGACATTGATGGCACTTTTAATAGCACTCTTAGTGTCTTTAAACTGATTCTCTGATGCTTCATTCAAATGACTTTATCTTTATCTTGCTTGTAACATCTCTTAGTTGCTTTTATATATGTTATCTTTTATTAATTAAATGGACCATCGTGTACAAATTAACGATTAATTCAAGTACTAACACAACAAGTCATGAAGAATAATTAACAAATGTAATTGCTCCTATCCCTTTTTGCGTTTTCTTTGAAATATACATTGTATATGGAAAATTAGTACTTAGGTGAGATGACTCGCTCTGAATGTTAAAGCAAGATCATATACCACGTATAAAATTTTTAAAAGCTTTCGTGAAAGTATGTGTTAATCAACTGACATTTTCCTGAAGTTAAGGACATGCTAGTTACTTGACAAAAGATTCTTTTTTATATATATAGAGGAATAGATTTCCGCGTTTATACGTGTTATATATCAATAAAAATTGATGATGAAATAATTATGAACTGCACCTCAATGCAGCATGAGATTCCGTAAAATGACGTCTCATACCACATGGTATGTCCACACACTGACTTACTAATAAAAGAAACGTAAGAGAATAAGAATGAAAATCTATTCAACGCTTGGAGTCAATAATGAAATTTGAAGTTTAAGATCAAGTGTGTGACGCCTAATTTTTAATATGAAATATTTTTATCGCATATAGAAAGTGTTCTCCTTTTGTGGTGAATGTGTATTTTAGGCATGTTCCTTTAATTATAGTGATTGCCGTGAGGCAAAGGATTGTCACGTCCAGAGAATCTACTCCCTTACGTACTGACTGTGTGATATGTTTGTGTTTATTTCTATCTGTGAAATGATATCAGTGATGAGATACTACCGTATCGATGTTTGATTCATTTCATTCTTATCTTAAAATATTTATTGTTACGATTTTTTCTATTGAAACATGTAGCACTTTCAGACGGACAATAATTTGTTCACAATATATTATTCAACTTGTTATGAAATGTTATGTTGTTAATCAATTTGTTTTGCTTTTTTATTTCTAAGGACTTCAAGTGTTATTTATGGGTTAATCAAATAACGCAAAGTTACTCGAAAAAATGAATTCGTGATTATAATTTCTTTTTATTCTTGATTGAATTGAGTATGGTTACTTTATAGATTGCAACAAACAAGTAATATTTCGTCAGATATTGTGCTATAAAGATCAAATTGTACATGATTTCAAAATTAAAATTAAAGTAACAAATATATAGTGTTTTTGTTTGTTTGTGTGTTTGTATATTTTTATTCGGTCATATTGAATTAACATCTTTAATTTCTGTAATTTGGCTAGTGCTGCGGAACTTTAGAAATTGCTTATTAGTGAAGGTCAGTGCCATCTTTCGTGCTTGACATTTTCATTCAAATGTCACACCATCAACTGTATCATTTATTGTCGTATAGTGAATCACATTTGAATAGTTTTGCGGCACAAAGAAGTTTATACGTTATAAATGTAAGTTAGATGACTGGTTGGTTGGTTGGCTGGCTAGATGGATTCGTCATAGATTTTACACTGTTGACCATGACACCAACGTAATATATAATTTTGTATACTTATCATGCAAGTTTTTATTCATCACGCTGCAGTCGTCACAAGTCGCATGTTTGCGTTATATCGAGTTTGAGCTTCCTCTTATTTCATTTCTTGCGTTATTGAAATTTGTTTGCACAGTTTGAATGTCCATTTTGATCAGTTATATCCCTTTTATATGTCAATGCGTATATGCATTGGTTCCAGCATGAGAGAGTTAAACTCAAATGTAAATATCTATATGACTTTCTAAGTCTTACAAACTTTGAATTTATCCGGTTAATCTGTTTTGCGAAGGTTGCAATAGGCTCTTTGTCTATTGGATTTTTAACATGGCAAATTTTGCGCGTTGATACTAACTTAAATACAAGTTTAATGAAACACAAGTCAATTTAAAACTTCAGCAAGTTGAAGGTTAAACAACAACGTCTGACATGAACAAAATCCGAAAGTAGTCCGAAGTCCTCGAAACGGTTACTTCCCTTTATAAGTACACTAACGCAAACAAATTAAGGGGAGCTCACTGCGTAAAGATTGTCAAATGACAGGCGCATTAATTTTCAAGCCTTCTCAGTGAAGAAAAAATAGTTCCCGGTTGGTCGAAGGTTTCAATAATTATTATTGTGTAATTCTTTACAGATATACATGCTTAATATATTAATTAAGCTCCATGCTTATTTACATCAGTGTTTAACGTGAACAAAATATCTCGAAATTAATACGGTTCACCCTAATTTAGAATAATGTGGTTTTCTTCGTACTGTTTTCTTACCATTCACAGTAGTCGAGGGGTAACACGCTCCGTTTAGGAAGCGAGAGGTCTGGAATTCTAATCCCAGAAAAGGCAATTTATGGTTTTTTTTTAATTGTTTAAGCCAAATAAACATTGAATTGAATATCAGTGCTTCAATCAGCCTTATTGTCAATTTACTACAGTTATAACACTGGAAACAGCATTGATGGCACTGTACAAAAACAAATTGGTTCATAATCTCACAAGCTTCACTTTTCTGACATTCTAGCTGAGACCCAAACAAATTCAGCGCCTTCTGTGCTGTGATTTAATAATTAAATTGCATATGCGTTTAAATATTGTTTGAAGTATTTATTCCAGAAAATCATATCATATAAGCTGCGTTTTCCGAATAAAGTAACGCTTTGACTTGAGTATTATTTGTGCATGTTCCTAAACAAACAAAAACAAACAAACAAACAAACAACCAACAAAAAACACATCTAGAAGAGCATGTTTAGCACAGACGGAAATATAGCTATTTTCCTTACATTTCAGGACGGCTTAAATTAATATCTATAAAGGCATGTGAAAGGATTGAACACTTTTAACAGTGTTTTCAAGTTAATGTTTTTGAACATGTTTTAATCATGCTAATGTGTTAACTTAAGCTTTACTAAGGAAAATCATGTCAACATTCATAGAGTATAAGCTACTATAAGCCTTACATTTCTTGGAACATTTTTTTGTTTTCTCATTGTAAAAGACTATATCATAAATTGTATACAAATTGCACGTTTTTCTTTTTTTTGCATCGTAGACTTGTGAACAATTTATATTTACAATTTTATATAATTGCGTTTTATTTCCTAAGGTATAGTTCTCTATTCAAATACCATGTACCATTAATTCATTAAAGGCCCTTAAATTTGAGCCCCAAAAATGCTAAAATTCATATTTTTCAAAAGCCTGTCATTCTTGATGTTTTGTTTCAGTTTTCTAAATAGAGCTTGAAAGCCAAATAGCAGTCGCCTTTTCCTTTTTATGGCAGTTATTATGATTTAGTTTTTTGAATGGAAGTCATAATTTCCATTTTTTTTACATTTTGCTATATCTATGACATATATTATTTCACTTCAAGCACTTTTCTGCTCAAATGATATGCGCGTATTACGCTTCAGTTCCACAAAACATTACAAAACAATTTTTGTCTTTTTAGAGAAAATTACCTGCTTTTAAAATATATATAAATTTACTGTACAGCGCAAAAGATTATTATATACTTTTCGCTTCTGTTAACTGTTTTTAAAAGCGCTTCAATGTAAGAAACGTTATTTATACTATTGATATTCTATTATCTTGAGTAAATGAAGAATTTGTCTTATCAAAATCACTTAATATACAAGTTGCTGATAGGATAAACGTGACTGACAAAATTTTATTATCTTCGACTAGCGCCTTGGCCTGTTTTACGTTCATCCATGCCATATATTCTCACACTTTATTCGTATACATTTCCTACAATAATTTGTAGGCGATCCAAAAATGGAAGAAAATAGCAAAAAGAAAAGATCTAACTATTTATAGCAATGCTACAAATATCAGCCGGTGTGTTTCTTGAAACGTGGAAATTTCTATAATTAGATATTATCCAATCGGTCCAAGTTAATATATATAACTTGTAAAATCTTTACTTTTATCATACAGTAGGCTAATATTCCTTAAACGGATATAGATTCTATAACATTAAGAAAATATTAAAAAAATTATATCAGGAATTATTATGTATATAATTCATGGGGATGACACTTTGTAATCCAAAGGTAGGCAGACATGTATACATATACAATTTTTTTATTTTTTCGTTTACTTTCGATTTGTTCGTTAGCTTTGCACTTCCGGTTTCGTGTACCAAAACAAATCACCGGTGGGTGTTTCATAATTGATATTTTTGTTGTTTTGTTAATCTCAGTCATTGTGTTTCTTAATAATCCTAGGAAGGTCAGAAAATTAAAAAATGATCTAATTCAGAACTAGTAATTTTCTTTCGTTTCTCTTTCGCAAGATATTACAAACGGCTACCGTAATTTATTCGTCCTCAAATTAAGTCGTACACAGGAGTTTGACATTCTATCAATAATTGAAAAAATACAACATAACGGCAAATATACCCCCCTATATAAATGTTTATTTATTGCTATTAACTGTATTTTTGCTGTTATTTCTTAATCTTAATTGTTTCACTTATATTTTTCAATTATTGATAGAGTGTCAAGCTCCTGTGATTAGTTCAACTAATAAGACTTGTCATTTGAAGAGACATCGTGATAATTTGGGTTTGACAGTATAAAAAACTGTCAGTTAAATGGGTCAAACTGTTCATGTCAAATTAATTAGGCTAGTTCTCTGTTAGTCAAATTAATTTGGTGTGAAATAAATTTCATACTGTCAAAAGTAAAAGAAAAGACATCGCCATGATCGCCAGTCCAAAATTATCTCAATGTATCTTTGACAAGTTTAATTAGTTGGCTTAGTAGTAGGTCAATTCAAAATATGCTTATTGCAGATTTATAGTTTATGCTGCTTTGACAAGTAAAAAAGCATATTTGCACCTAAAATCAAGTTATGAATTCATTATGCTAGTGATTGATTTAATAATAATGATGAGTTTAAAAACTTATAAGAATCTGTTTTATTTTCTCCTCAAAAATCTTATTTTTTGGTGTGGTCACTGGTTCTGAAAATGATCATTTCCAGGTATTAATTTTCTTTCACTGTGACACTATTTACTTACATGTCCTATGGGCACTATTCCTTCCCATGACACTCATGGAAGGGTTAATTGGGTTAGCACTTGGCAGTAACCTGAGATAGCTATATATTTTAATATGAAAGTTGGCCTATGTCAGATAAAAAAATGTTCATTTTTTATTTTACATTTTTCGTTTTAAAAAAAAATTATTCGTTATTTCATGCTTCCCTGCTGTCAATTTAAACACCTTTAGCCAAAAAAAAATGTGATTGTTCCTTTATCTGAATACAGTGCTGATTATCATTGATTTTCATTAAGAATAGTGGCGCCCAACTAGAAATAACACTGAAAATTTACTGATTGGTATAGAAATCTATATATTTTTGAATTGTTTTTTATTTGATTTCCTTTAAACAGGGATGCCAAATTTTCTGCGGATCTGTAGGTCCTCGAACCACTTTTGAGAACGATGTAAATCCGAGGAGAAAATTTGGGGGGTGTGGGTCTCTTTCCCCGAGTTTGCTGTCTTCTATTGTCCGCTGATTGTAAATGTTTAGACCGTACCGTAAATATTAAACTAGACCGTACTGCTATTCGGGTATGTTCAGTTATTGTCGCTATTGTTGTTGTATATCTTCACTGCCTATAAAGGCGAACCTCTGTGTAGTCAACAGAGTATAACGATAATCCTCCACCGAATTATACATGTAGTAAGCCAATGAACGATTGTCGATAGCGTTAAATATACCAACCAATCGTAGCGTCTTTCTGTAGTTGAAGAAAGCAAAACAAAATGTCGGCCGATAAGCAAGAAAGATATTTTTTACATGAATAATGGCAGCAATTAACTCCAACAACGCTTCGAAGATCAAAGACTGTGACAAAAATGTTAAAAATAATTTAATTTGAAATGGTTAGAGAACACAGTAAATGTGAATATCGGATCAACCGAGTCAACCGTCCGCATTGGTGACGATTTCGTCAAATTAAATATCAGTAAATATCAATATCAGTTAATGAAAATATTTGATAAAGCACTAAAAGGAAATGCATTTTAGACCATCTGAAATGGATTAAAACCCAGGAGCTTCCGGAGGCTAAGCCCCCTGGTCCCCCACCAGGGCTCTGCCCTGGACCTGCATGGGGGGCCTACACGGCCCTTGAACCCTCGCATTTAATTTTCCTCTTTTTTATGCCACCGCAGCATCTGCGATGCGGTGGCATATAGCGATTCACCTGTGTGTATGTGTGTGTGTGTGTTTGTTTGTTTGTGTGTGTGTGTGTTATATAGATTATATAGTGAACTTAAATGATCTTCTTGTGAAAAACCACTTGTCCAATTTCAACCAAACTTGGCAGGATTGATCCTTGGGTGAAGGGCTCCCAAAGTTGTTCAAAGAATTTCATTCCATGCAGAAATCTGGTTGCCATGGCAACCAAAAGGAATTATAAGAATAAATTTAAAAAATCTTCTTGTAAAGACCTAGAAGGCCTAGAGCTTAGATATTTTGCATAAGGCATTGTCTGGTAGACCTCTACCAAGATTGTTCAAATTATAGCCCTGGGGTCAAAATCGGCCCCGCCCGGGGGTCATTGATTTTCACTATATGTACATATAGTAAAAACTTAAAATACCTTCTTGTAAAGACCCAAAAGGCCCAGAGCTTAGATATTTTGCATAAGGCATTGTCTTGTAGACACTTACTAAGATTGTTCAAATTATAGCCCTGGGGTTAAAATCGGCCCGCCCGGGGGGTCATTGAATTTCACTATATGTACATATAGTAAAAACTTTAAATACCTTCTTGTAAAGATCCAAAAGGCCCAGAGCTTAGATATTTTGCATAAGGCATTGTCTTGTAGACCCTTACTAAGATTGTTCAAATTATAGCCCTGGGGTCAAAATCGGCCCCGCCCCAGGGGTCATTGATTTTCACTATATGTACATATAGTAAAAACTTAGAATACCTTCTTGTAAAGACCCAAAAGGCCCAGAGCTTAGATATTTTGCACAAGGCATTGTCTTGTAGACACTTACTAAGATTGTTCAAATTATAGCCCTGGAGTCAAAATCGGCCCCGCCCGGGGGGTCATTGAATTTCACTATATGTACATATAGTAAAAACTTAAAATACCTTCTTGTAAAGATCCAAAAGGCCCAGAGCTTAGATATTTTGCATAAGGCATTGTCTTGTAGACCCTTACTAAGATTGTTCAAATTATAGCCCTGGGGTCAAAATCGGCCCCGCCCGGGGGGTCATTGCATTTCACTATATGTACATATAGTAAAAACTTAAAATACCTTCTTGTAAAGACCCACAAGGCCTAGAGCTTAGATATTTTGCATAAGGCATTGTGTATTGAACCTCTAGCAAGATTGTTCAAATTATAGCCTTGGGGTCAAAATAGGGCCCGCCCCGGGGGTCATTGGTTTTCTTATATGTATATTGTAAAAACTTACAGTAAAAACTTTAAAAAAATTTCTTCTAGCAATTGACAAATGCTAGAGGTTAGATATTTTGCATGAAACATTGTATAGTGAACCTCTAGCAAGATTTTTCAAATTATAGCCCTGGGGTCAAAATTGCCCATGCCACGGGGGTCATTGATTTCCAATATATACATATAGTAAAAAATCAAAAAATCTTATTGTTTGAAGGTACAAGGTTTAGAGCTTTAATATTTGTTAAATGATATCATCTATAGGTACTCTACCAAAGTTGTTGAAATTTTGCCTCTTGTGTCAAAATTAGCCCCGCCCCGGGGGCCATAGGTTTTCCTTATATGTGTATAGTAAAAACTTAAAAAATCATCTTCTCTAAATTAACAAAGGCTAGAGTTAAGATATTTTGCATGAAACATTAAGTATTGAACCTCTAGCAAGATTGTACAAATTATAGTCCTGGTGTCAAAATTGGCCCCACCCCCAGGGGTATTTGATTTTCACTATGTACATATAGTAAAAAATTAAAAAATCTTCTTGTCTGAAGGTACAAGGCTTAGAGGTTTGATTTTGGTACATAATATCATCTATGGGTTCTCTACTAAAGTTGTTTTAATTATGCCCCTAGTGAAAAATTGCCCTGCCCTAGAGGCGATAGTTTTCCTTATATGTATAAAGTAAAAACTTGAAAAAATCTACTTCTCTGAATTGACAAAGGCTAGAGGTTAAGTTTATGACATGAGACTTTGGGAAGTGAACCTCTACTTAGATTGTTCAAATTATAGCCCTGGGGTCAAAATTGGTTCCGCCCCGGGTTCATTGATTTTCATTATGTACATATAGTAAAAACAAAATAAAAACTATTTTTGTCTGAAGGTACAAGGCATAGAGCTTTGATGTTTGCTATATAATATCATCTGTAGGTCCTCTACCCAAGTTGTTCAAAATTTTCCCCTGGTGTCAAAATCGGCCCTGCCTGGGGCAGTGATTTTCATTATATCACATAATAAAAACAGAAAATAAAACAAATGTTTTCTGAATGGGAGAAAGCTACAGCTTAAATTTATGACTTGAAATGTTGTTTGGTGGACCTGTATCAAGATTGTTTTGAATTAAACCCTTGGGTCAAAATTTTGCCTTGCCCAAGGGGACAGTGACCTACTTTCTTGTCCTTTGATGTACAGTAATGAAATTTTGACCATGTGCACAGTTTTAGTTGTAAAACTGAACTTTTATATCAAGTGACCTAGATTTTGATTATGTGACTTACTTTCTTGTCTTTTGATGTACAGCTATGAAATTTGAACCATGTGCACAGATTAAGATGTAAAGTGAACTTTGATATCAGCTGACCTAGATTTTTACAAAGTGTCTTACTGTGTTGTCCTTTGATGTAGTCATGAAATTTAGGCTGTCGTCTGCTTATCTTTCTGCAAGGGAATGCTAGCAGTTTATAGTAATACGTTGGTTTTGCATTGGTACCGACTCATCCAGACAATAATATACAAAGTTAATAAAAGACCCGTTCTTCAACAGTATTTGTTCCTACACTTCTATTGAGTGTTGTATTAATGCGGTGGCATAGCATTTTCTCAAATGCAATCTTGTTTCAAATTGTCTGTTGGCATCCCTGTTTAAATTATTAACATGCAGTCAATGGCTTGCAAGTCAAACCTTTGACTTCCCTGTATTAATTGTCTTGGTGTCTCTGGAATATGTTGTAAGTAAATTAGTTACGATAGCTGTCAGAGTAAGCTCCAGTTACTATGGTACCATAGATGATACTGAATGTTTAATAGAACATATTA
This sequence comes from Ruditapes philippinarum, assembly GCF_026571515.1. Classification (NCBI taxonomy): domain Eukaryota; kingdom Metazoa; phylum Mollusca; class Bivalvia; order Venerida; family Veneridae; genus Ruditapes; species Ruditapes philippinarum. The sequence continues at coordinate 24,349 of NW_026863577.1, forward strand.
ATCAAATGTTGAAGTCTGTTTTGAATTACATTCTTCTTTATAAATCTAAGTATATGACCTATTTTCCAATGCTTGCTGTCTTAAATTTATTCCAAATGATCTGATATCAGCTGTAAATTTCCTTATTAATAAAAGTTAAAATTTTTAATAAAGTTAAAGCTTGAAAAGTTAATCATGAGGAAGTTAAAAAAAAAGGCTTTTATAGTGAATTGGTGCATAATGGAAGTTTTCATACCATGAATGATTGTGTTGATAACTTGATAATAAATTTAAATAAGAATTTGTGACTTTAAAAACCACAAAAGAATATATTGATGTGCTTGGTAAGTCTAGGATCTGGAAAAGTTATTCAAAAATTTTTTCTTTATATGCCCGAAAGAATTTCGGGCATATTATGTTATACACCCTGGTGTCCGTCCGTCCGTCTGTCTGTCCGTACGAACCCAGAGGTACTTGTGTGACTTGGGAGAACATTGGGTAACAGTAAATTCTCTTTGATCCTATTCATTCCGTTTTTACTTGTGTGTCTTTTTTATGCCTTGTGTGACTAAAAATGGCCAAAAAGATCAAAGGAAAAGTCAATTAAGTACCATTTTGTGAGTACGTCTGTCCGTCCGTCCGTTAGCAATTTGGTTTTTGGAGCATAATTTAAGTTCCATTTGGCCCACAATATTGAAGCTTCATAGGATGATTGTCCATATTGGGTAAAAGACCCCTTTTGATTTTGGGGTCACAAGGTCAAGGTCACTATCACCTTAAAACTGAAAACAGTTTCCGGAGCATAACTTGAGTTCTGTTTGGCCCACATTGTTCAAACCTCATAGGATGATTGTCCATATTTGGTAGAAGACCCCTATCGATTTTAGGGTCACAAAGTCAAAGGTCAAGGTCATTATTACTTCACATAAGTACCATTTTGTGAGTACGTCCGTCTGTCCGTCCGTTAGCAATTTGGTTTCCGGAGCATAACTTAAGTTTCGTATGGCCCACAATATTCAAACTTCATAGGATGATCGTCCATATTAGGTGGAAGACCTCTATTGATTTTGGGGTTACAAGATCAAAGGTCACTTTTACCTTAAAACTGAAAACAGTTTCCCGAGCATAACTTAAGGTCTATTTGGCCAACAATATTCAAACTTCATAGGATGAGTGTCCATATTGGGTAGAATACCCCTATTGATTTTTGGGTCACAAAAATTAGAGGTCAAGGTCAATATAACTTGGAAATAGAAAACAGTTTCCAGAACACAAATTAATTTCTATTTGGCCCTAAGTGTTCAAACTTCATAGGATGATTGTCCATATTGGGTAGAAGACCCCTATTGATTTTGGGGGACAAGGTCAAAGTTCAAGGTGGCTTAAGTACCTCAAAACTGAAAACAGTTTCCAGAGTATAACTTAAGTTCCATTTGGCCCACAATATTTAGTTCATTGGAGGATTGCTATTGGCCCACAATATTTAGTTCATTGGAGGATTGCTATTTGAAGGAGGTAAAACTTTATTTTATTTATGTAATGTCTTACAAATGCTTCATCCTTACTAAAAAAAAGCACTTTCGGGCATATAATGCTCTGCCTAGCGGTGCTCTTGTTAGTGAATTGGCATATGTTAATGTCTTTTAGGGTACAAAATTGAGCTACCAGTATAGAGCTTGGTCAGACAACATGGAAGTGCTTGTGCCAAAGGCTAATAACTTTTTGGTTCTCACAGTTTAAAGCTAAAATTCATGATATTGAGAATGAATTAACTTTTGATGGAGATGTGAATTTTTTACCCTAGAAGAACTGGATATTGATTGAATAACATATTCATTGCATAGTGTTTCTGCAACAGTTCATGAAATGTTTAGTGGTAAAATCCAATAAAGCATCATATAAAGCCTGTTAATCTGCCTAGTCAATCCTTTAATAGTGTTTTAAGCAGGATAGACAGTTTGCTTTGAGGATTTTCCCCCCAATATTTCATTTTTAGCTTGACTTTTCAAAGAATAGGGAGTGCTTTTGTACTCACCGACAGTGTCACACTTTGGTTATAGGGTTTTTCATGCAAGTTGGTATCTTAAAAACTATTGCAGGGAATGGGTTGAAACTTCACACACTTATTAATTTTGAGAGCATAATTGAAGGTATCTTTCCAAGGCCCATAACTGTAACATGGGTTTTGATAGAATTATAGCCCTTTTTGAACTTAGAAAATCCTACATGTTTTACTGCCAAGCACTGAGAATAGTCAAGCATGCTGTTTTACTGACAGCTCTTGTTTGTATAACAATGAATATAATTATGTAGCAATCTGATACCTTTAATTTACTACATACAGTAAACTTGTATTCTTTAAAGGATATCGCTCCTTAGTTTTGTAATATTCATATTTTATACAGTGCACTCCGATTAACTCACTTTGCATTAATTGGTATATGATTTAACTGTGACACATATTCTATAGAATGGTTTCCAAACTATGATACAATTGTTTCATTTGTCTTGCAAAATCAATCCTTTAGACTTGCTTATCAAATCCCATAAAGATACCCAGGAATCTTTGATCAAATGACATAAATTACAATGTTAGATATGAACCAATCAAATTTATCATCTCATTCTGAGTAAATTACATGAAGTGTAATATCGTAGGGAAATTTGAATTAAGACTGTAGATATACAATAATGCATTAAGGCTGTATTGAGCCAATGTATTGAATTTAAGAGAGAGCGGAAAAGCCAAGTTGGATCTACGATAAAATATTTTTCAAGACCATCCAAAAATGTAGTTGTCAAATTTCATTTCATCTAAGTCCTGTTATTTGCCAAGTACAATGTATAACAGTATAAGTTTTTGGTTTGTGGTATTCATTCTATTTATAGATTTGGTAAGGATACATGTATATTGATAATAGCAAGATATTAAACTCATGATTGCTTTCATAGACGCTGTTCGGAAAACATATAATTTTCCAAGGGAGAGAGATCCTGACATTGGTAAAAGGGGAGAGTATAATTTTCCAATACGTCTTTCCCAGCCATTATGGTCGTGACAATCAATAGATGTTTACCACTGTCTCGATTTTCTCCCAGCATTTCTGTTGTTTCTTTCAATAAATCAATACAAACAAGTGCAAAACTCTGGAGAATTATTTTAGCAGAATTATATATTCTGGTAGTTTTTGTGTGTTTGATGGTACAGGACTGTTGTTATTGAATACAATATTTGTTTTTTAGTGTCTGGACAAGGAAACTACATTGTTTGGTTTGTGCTTTTTTATGTGTATAATTATTGGCGTTATGTGTGTCGTATTATCGGGAAGTGTTTGCATATATTTTTTTTAAACAAAGTATGGTTGTTGGTGTTGTTTTACTTTGTAGCAAACAGTAGAAGTATATTTATCACATCTCGTGCCACATTTGTGACTTCGTTAAAATGGTATTGCATGGCAGTGCATATTGTTTGTTGCAATATCATTTGCCTTATCCAAAAATAGTGGAAGCTGTAGTAAATGTTAATACTATAAGTGCATCAATGAAAATGTGATATTTTTTTTTACTGTACAGTTACTTAACAGTTCTTAGTTTTGGTAATTAGTTAATAGAAAATTATATACGTGTAGCTTCATTACTGAAATTATTGAACTCATTGAATAAAATGTTTATTGAATTTGCTGAAATAAAATTTTATTCAACTTGTTCAATAAATGCAGTTTTGGACCTACTCTCATTCAATTATATCCTTTATATATCCTTTATAATTTATGCTTTGATTAAAACAATTTTAAGGATTGGTCTCATATCAGGAACTTAAAAATAACAACACAGTTGTGCTGCATTCCTTAAAGGACACCAGTCCTGTGTGCAAGATTTTAACAAAATTTATTAATTCTAAACAAAAACAAAAACATAATATTGGCTCTTGTTTAGAAATAAGGAAAATTAATCCTCCTGAAGAAACATGTTTTCCTATTATTTTTTGTTAAGCCGATTCAGATAACATTAGCCGCACAAGCTACATTATTGTTACCATCTAGTTTTTATTTTATTATACTTTGAAAATATCAGTTACCATATTTGTTATCAAATTTAGCATTATTTAGCCAATAAATAAATATAAAAATTATATAATTAAGATTTAAGAAGTGTTTTTATAATCTCCCTTTAAAGTAAAATTTCTTATTACCGCCCATTGTGAAAAAAATCATTTTGTGACATTCTTTTAAAACTAAGCTGTATATATTAATATAGCTGTGATATATACCGTAAAATTCCTAATAAAAACCCCTGCTCTAATAAAAGTCCCCCCCCCCAGGCTATTTGATATGGAAAAAAATCTGCTCATCAGTGGTGAACTCTTGAATAAATCTATAGTTTTATTCAAATCTTTCAGAATCCATTTTATTTCATAGTAAACACAAAAATGTATCACATGAACTTTTAATTTTAACACATTTTAATGTTATTACCAACACTTGTTAACTTCAATGATTTTTGGATTTAGGAAAAAACGTGTTGTAATAATGGCTCCCCTTTTGGAAAATGTTTAGCCCCCGGGGGCATTTAATAGGAATTATACGGTATATCAACTTATCTGACACTACTGTGTAAATCATCAAGAGATAAAATCATTGGGTCATTTAGATATCATATCACCTTTATAATATGCTTAGTAAGGACTTTTTCAAACAAGGAAGGTAAATGATCAAGGGTTCTTGGTATAAATCAAGGATTTATTGGAATTCTTATATACATTCCTTTAATCATATAGAATAAATTAATCAAAGTTAAGTGTTCAAACTGTTCAAACTTGGTATTTTATGGTATGAAGATATGTCAGTGTTGCATTGAATCGTTAAAGTATTGGTTTTCCTAATCTAATTGACTGATTTCTTTTATGATGGGACTTTCTGGTGTCAAATTTTTGTATATTTTTGAATGGTTGTCAAATAAATTGTTTTTGGTTTTCAAGAGTATTTATTGAAGTTTTAGCATCAAAGGTATCTCTGTTGTTGTTTTTTTTTTTCAATTTTTTGTTTGTTAAAGTTTCTGAAAAAATATTATTTATGTTTTTCAAGAGTGTTTTATGGCTGAATTTTTTAATTAGAACAAGAATCTTAAATTGGCTGCCTGTGCACAAAGGGATACCTGGTTTAAGGGAAATTGTTTGTTAAAAAGTGGAAATGTGACTTTGCTGAGTTTTTGCTCAACAGTCACCCAAGAGTTCTGCAGCCAATTTTTGATTTTCTTGAATATTACATATTATGTTCACCATATATTGGTGTGGCTTATTCCCCTTAGAACTAAATAAGAAAAATGAATGAAAAAACTTTGTATTTTTGGTCAATAAGGTACTAAATTTTTATTTGCAGATTGATGAAGATGATTGGGTAATACTGCATGAAATTGATATAAAAAGAGAATTGGATATACAAGAAGTAGTAAGTAGTTTATTGTATTTGTTTGTGTTTATGATTAAATTTCAAATTAATATAAAAATTCAGATGTCAGTTTATTTTGTACAATAAAGAAAAATAATTTTTGAAGGAAAAAACAACCAAGTTTTTCAAAAAAATGATCATAGCAATACTACTTTGTTAGTCAAAAACTTATGTTAATATAAAAGTCATCATCAAAGTCATCCAATTAATATTCTTTGATGTACATCACTTCATCATGTTTTTGCTGACAAGATTAAATTATTTTGTTACTACTAAAACTCTTGATTTTTGTGGATGCAAAAATGCATTCTAATTTATGTTAAAAAATTTAAATAATCTTAATACTACTAAACTTCAGCTGTTCTAAACTTTCCAAAATCTGCGCAATTTTTTTTACAAGTTGATGGTTACAGTGACATGAAGATAGTTGGTACTTTCGAATCCCATTAATTTAAAAGCCATATGGATATTGTATAATTTATGAATTTGATCAAGGCTAATGTCTGTGATTTTCTGCTTCCCACGGTTGAGATTTTTATAACTTGTCTGCAATTATTGTCACGCTTTATATTGTCCACAGTGACAAAGCAGAAAGTCCAAATATTGTGGGAACTGTAATGTAGCACATGTCCTATCAGTAAAGTTTTAAAAAATTGACCAGTCAGTCGAGTTTAAGCATGAATGAAAGTATTTTCATTGGTTCTTACTAAATTTGATTGTTTATGTAATATTAAATTTGATTTTATTCAATAATAAGATAAAGTAATGATATCCTCAGTAAATTGATTTTATTTAGTATGCAAATGTATTGACATAGTTTTCATATTTTGGAATTCTGTTTTGCAATAAAGATATCTACATTTTTTTCCATCCATACATAAGACATAAAGAACAATATTTATGCTGCAGTTTAGTAAATTAACCATTAAAATGATTACAAAATTTACCCTTGAAACATTGTCAATATTTTTTCCTTTGTAGAAAATGATAAGGGCAAAGGCCTCGAAATGTCCGACAGATGAGCTGTCATTGACAAACTGTGTTGTTGTAAATCCAGGAGACTACCCAGAAACTGTACAGTAAGTATTTTATCAAATTTTATGTTCTATTGTATACAAAAATGTTACAAAGTTTTTGGTGTCTAGACATTATCTGACCACCACTTGAAATTCGTAACTTCCTCATGTACATGTATGTATGTTATGCTGTTGAAATTAATTGTTTAAAAAGCTTTTACACTATATCAATATAAATATTATATTGTGAAATATTGTTATTTTGATAATTTTCAGTATAATTTATGTTTTAATTTTTGTAATATTTTTTATCTGTATTTCAATAACATTTTTCTAAATGATTAATTTATTTGAATTTCATAAAAAAGTAGCAGTATCATTAATTTTTTTTCTGATGAGAGTTATGATTTACATGTACATTAAACAGTCTTACAGTAAAATCAAGCCTGCAACATTTTCAATTTTGCAATTTAAGGAAATCTTTAAGGTTTTAATTCTAACTGTTTTCCTTTTTTTTTCAAAAGTTTATTGTTAAAACAATTTTTTAATGAAAAAAAAAAAAGATTTGTTTTCACTGATTTAAATTAATGATTTGGAATATGAAATGGCTCTAGCACACAACTAATGACTTGTAATTATATTTGACCTGATGTTGTAAAGAGAATGTATTAAATTCAGTAATTTGACCTGAAAATTAAGGCTGTAAACTTTTTATATTCATTCTACTTGTTAAAAATGTATATTCATAAGTCATGTGACATGTAATTAGTGGATTGATTTTACTTACCCTTAACCTGTGGAATTTACCTGCTCTGAATTTACAATAGTCCATTTGAAAATTAAGGGATTTACAAAAATAAATATGCCAACAGAATAGGGCCTGGTCAGTCTACACAGAATGGCAGGCTGGCCTGGGTCTATTTTGGTCGCACAGTTTATAACTATTGGTCCCAGACGGTTAAGGGTGAAGTTTAAATGACTTAAAAATATTCAGGGTATATTATATTTGCAAAATATTTTATTCATAATGACTAAAAGGCCAAGCCCCATTTCCAGTCCAGTGGTTACAGTTTTATCATTTATGCAATTTAGCTGACTAGCTATAAAAAAAACCCAATCCAGACCTCACTCAAGGAGGCTTAAGTTTTCTAAGCTCAAAACTGTAAAAGTCCATCGAGGGACAAAATCCCTTGTAGCTGCCAAACAGTATAAAATCTTGTCATGCTGTACATATATGCCAGCTTGCCTGGGGGTGAGGGGGTGGGGGTTGGAAAGTTGGTGAGCCTTTGTGCCTATGTCAACACTTACAGGGTTAAAAACTTATATTTTACAATGAATCTTAAATTTCAGACATGTTGAAATCTACACATCCCCGCACACAAAGTTTCTGTTTACGACCACCAGACATCCTAGCATGGCGAAGGGGACTCTTGGCTTTAACCTGATGCAGGTACTTGTAAATCTTAATTTTATTTATACAAAATAACGAGAAGAGCTACCGCCTCTTATTGATACACGATGCTGGCCTCAAATCATTAGCACTACAACACTATAGGGCTTTATAATATATTAATGCAAGGATGCTTTCTTTCTTGCTTATGGATGGTTGATGGTTCTTCTTGGATGCAATGATTCTATCTAAAATAATAGTGATACTTGAAATCTTTATCGGCTGGTAAAGCTGGAAGTAGCCATGTGACCAGTACATTGTCTGTTTAACTAAAACCCTAACTGTAAAATTTCTAGAGCCCCTGGAAAATAATCTTGTGAGTTAAAAGCTTAATAGTTCATTGGTAAGTTTGCTGCATGTTAGCTCAGTCTTCTAACACATGTAAAACTGGTAAACAGCCATGTTGTGCGACATAAAAAAGTTCAGACATTAAGCTAAAGGCTATGTTCTGTAATTCTCAAGTTCTATAATTCTGCGTTTTGTAGACATACTGTTCAAAAAGTTGCTAAATATAGTTTACAATGTGGCTCATATTGAGAAAATTCCCAAATGATTATTGACATATTATTAACACAGCTCAATAATTGAGCATGAAATTGATGAAGGAGGAGACAGTGTGGGTAATGGCTATCAATTATGCACAGATTTATACAGTTTCTAGACTTTATGTCACTAGTGGCGTACATCAGTGAATTTGAATCAATATGTTATGAATTGGAAAATTTCATACAGACAATTTATTTTTTTAAGAAATTTTATGAGTGATTGGTGGGTGTGTTCATAAAAGCAATTTTGTCATCTGCAATGAAGTGCTTTGTTGTGATATTGAAAGGCAAAAAGCGGAATTAAATTTTCTTATAAGACTAATCTAAAATACTTATCCTGCAGCATATAAATGGCATTAATCCCAGTGGGTCACTAAAGTAGCTATGAGTTTTTCACTTGCTTCTTCATGGGTATGAGCATTTGTCATGTGACCTAGGTGTGTTATTAATCTTTTAATAGTATATCCGTCATGGTTGTTAGAATAATTTACTATATTGATTGTACATTTTCAGGCCTCTGACCTAATCCCAATAATGGAATCACAAGTGCTAGGATAGGGACCTATATTTGCATTAAAATTCAACTAAACTCATTTTCATATTTTGAAGTGAGTTGATGTGTAAAGGATTTCAGATGTAAAAGTGATAAATATAATGGTGGTCCCACAGGCTGAAATACTCTGGTTTTTCCTCCAAACATTGGTGTCCCAAAATTCCCTGTAAATTCTGGTGTCACTGTTCCTCAATTAATCAAATTTATTGACATAGTGGATCCTGATTTTTGACATACACCATGTATGATAAGTACATGTATATTTGCTAGGATTGACAAATATACATTTTATTTGGATTTTAAGGAATTTGGAGCTCCACACTCCAAGTGTCTGTGGTTTATGACAAGGAACAAGTTAGAAAAGCATGTAAGATATTTCATATGTTTGTTGTATGTTTTCAGAGGAAATGGGCAGTGATATCCCTACACCAGGAAGTACAGGTGAATCCATTCCAGTTTAACACTCGTGTTCAAACTATAGGCACTATAGTCGTACAGGTGGATTTCTTACAGAAGAAAAAGTATGTTTATTTCATTTTGGTTTTGGACATTTTAGTAGTTTGTAATATATATATTGAGTGATCTTTGAAAATTTGAAGAAAAAAAACATTGAGAATTTATCTAAAATTACTATTTCTTTATGCTTCATTTAAGAACATTTCATTTTGTGAACATGATTATTGTTCCAAGGGCATATTTGTCTCTGAGCAAATTCTGTGGCTTAAAGGTTATGGGTAATGACAAAACCATTTCACTCACAACACCCACACCGTCGTAGTATTCAAACTTGCCAAGGAGTTTGTATTAAATTAAATATTGTACATGTATTTTCATTTTTAGTTTATACTTTATAGAGCACAAAAAATAATATTTACAGGCAAGTTCTATGTCAATATTGCAGTTGTAAATCAGATCTAAGGGACAGAATTATAAATATTAATTAGAAATAATATTTACATTGCTTATGTTTCAAAATTTACAGTGCCACACCAGAGCCCTTTGACACGGACAAGATGGCAATGGAGTTTTCTATGCAATTTGCCAACCAGGCATTCACAGAGGAACAGATCCTCGCCTTCCAGTTTGCCGAGAAGAAAATGTTGACAGTTTTTGTTAAGAGCATAGAAGGTAATGTTGTTTGAAGTTACAATATTTCTTTACGCCAGTCAATGTGAAAGCATTTGAATCTTGATCTAAAATGTAAACATTAAAATTAAAATATTTTTTTACCATATTCTTATGATACATTTGGAAAAGAGTTATAATATATATTTGACAAACATGAATATTGTATTTAAAATACAAAAAAATGTTTTATATGCTATTTTCAATAAAGTTTAAGTCATTAATCAGTGATTTTGTGCATGCCTCATTTACAAAAAAAAACAAAACAACAAAAAACATATTTCATTTCAAGACTTGGGTATTTTCTTTTCTTTCCCAAATAAATTTGAAACTACAGGCAAGTATATAATTGTATATACTTCAAGAATGGGTACACTAATACAGTCAAACCAGCCCTCAAGGTTATAAAAGGTTATTCTGAGATCTAACACAGATCTTATGATTTCATTGGTCAATTTACATTCTTTACTAGTTTCTGACCAATCATATACCTGAAATTTGACCTTCGACCCTGTATTGTGATATATTATGACACAATCAATCCATATTGCAATATTTGAACTCCCCCTTATGGGCAACCAGTAGCAAACAATTTTTTATTTTAATTTTAAATCTCTATAAATTATTAATAACACTTAAAAGAAATAAAATATTTATGTAAATGTCACATTTTTTTTCAGTTCTGGATTTGTCAGACATGAAGAAAGCTACAGGCAAGCAGAAAAGAGTAAGTGTGGCATTCACAATTTAAGAAATGTGAATAGCCTTTAAGTAATCAATTTTCAATGTAGTGTAGAAAAAAAGTATTAAAGTCCTATGATACAGATTGCTTTATACTGTGCAAGTTGAATGTTCCTTTTACCCATGTAAAGTATTTTGGTAGTTGTTCTTTAAAGGGAGACACAGGCAAAATTTTCAATTCTTAGTTTTGAGTTTTTCAGTCATTATTCTGTAAATGCCCTCAAAATGTATATATTAGACAGTCAAAGGAACAAAACTTTTCTCCATATAAATAATAAAATGGTGGTTTCCTAACTTGACCCGCGTGGGTCAGGTTAGAGCGCTAGGATTTCATAATAGTTGTCAAAGTGAACTCTGGAAACGTTAAAGAACATGTCAAATGTATGACTTAGACTTGTTTCAATCATAAAATATACATAATATCTGTTATTGTAACTTCAAGGGTTTGTTCAAGTCATGTGACTTGTTTTAAAACTATTTGGTGATTCTATTCGGGTCTAAATTTTGTTCAACATATATAGATATATTTACGCTTCAAACCCAAAATATTTAGAATTTAAACAGAAATTCATGCTGAAACTACACGAAATGTCATTTTAGCATCATTTGAGTACATAATATCATTTTAATATTTTTGTCATTATTTTGCCTGAATATCCCTTTAATGCAAGAGTACAAAATGCCTTTTTCCATTATTATGTCAAATGAATTTGTCACACTTTAAATAAAGCCATATAGATGTTACCATGCATCCATTTATATAAAGTACAACTCAACACTGTGTAAAAAGCCTTCAAAGGGTTTATCAGTAATACACATGTTCTTTATTTCAGTCTCACATTGGTCTGCTTACTGGAAACACAACAATTGTATTTGAGAAGTTTGAGAATGCAACCATCAATCTTACTGGCAGATCAAAAGGGTAAGATATTGGAACCAGAAAACCAAAGTTCTCTCTTAAAATAAACTACCTGTTAAAAACCCTCACTCAAAAAAATTTTTACCTGAAAACCTCAGCCACTCCTGTAAAATTGATGTGAGGGCTTCCTCTAAAAATTTATAAAAGGACGTTTGCCCACCTTATATTTTATGAATAGTAAGGCTCTTGTTTAGATTTTTAGATGGTAAGGCTTCTGTCTAGATGAGCTTTTGTCTGTCTCATGTTGTCCTCTGACATTTGCCCCCTTATTTTGCTGTGGTGGGCATTTGCCCCCTCAAATGGTTTGAAAGGGCAGACAGCTATCTGCGCTTCAAAATTTCCGGTGTGCAAATGTTCCCCTTTCCAAACAGAGGAATGGGCAAATGTCACCTTGATCTAGGGGGCAAAAAAAATTGTCCATTTTCTGTTTCACTTATTGTCTGACTTTGACATATAGATATGTTCAGCCTTGAACAGTTCGTTATGTATCTAGACTGGGACTTACATGTATTAATATTTTTGTAATCATCAGACTGTGGCAAAAGGTATGTTTACATTGAAACTTCTAACATATTCCTATTTTGTTTCAGACAACAAGCGTACCAGTCAATTATCAACCCAGACTGGGATTTTAACAAGATGGGTATTGGTGGTCTTGACAATGAATTCTCAGCTATATTTAGACGAGCTTTTGCTTCCAGAGTATTCCCCCCTGATGTTGTTGAGCAGTTGGGTATGTATTCTCGTTGCAATCTCAGTTCTTTAAATGTCTCTATTTAAAGGTATAAGCTCAGTAAATCACCAAAGAAATGTGATGTTTCTTCCCTAAAATGGAAGTTTTCATATGGTAATTTTACTTTGAGAGAAAAATTGTGTTAAGAATTTTTTTTATGTTTTGCTTGACAATTAAACATCTTATAAACTATGCCATATTCTAACTTGAGCAGACTTGTTTACCTATAAATGAAATGATAGTGGTATATTTAGTTGTCCCATCTGTTTCTATAAATATCTATTTAAGGCACAGTATGCCTCAGAAACAATTTCATTTCTTCTTTAGCAAGGGCAAACATGAGTTTTATAATGTTTCAGTAGTGGTTTTAGAGCAAGTTACATGCTTAATACATAAAGAAAGTATCGCTGAATATGAAATTATTTGTTATAAAAGCAGAAAAATGTAAACAAAATAGTATTTTGAATTCTATTCAAAATCTAAATCACTATAACTATACTAAATTGTTAAAAATATAGAGAAGATAAGTAATGGGTCAATAAATATTTTTTTTGGAAACAATAACAGGACACCAAAAATAAAAAACGATTTTGAGAAATAAAAAAAGTAGCATTTCTTGGACAAAATGGGCCTTTATCTGACTCTTCACACATGGTCACGTTGTATCTATTGACAACATTTTGCAATATGAGACTTTTGATTTGTATATAACTTCAGTTCAAGTTTTAAAATTTGCTATTGCAACAACAACTTAAAGACATAAATATTATATTATTATATAGGTATGAAGCATGTGAAAGGTATCCTGTTGTTTGGACCTCCAGGTACTGGCAAAACTTTGATGGCTAGGTGAGAATAGTTATATTGCTTAATGCATATACATTTAATTATACTAAGTTGGTATCTCCAAAACTAACAAAGGGAATAAGTTGAAACTTCACATATTTCTTGAAGAGCATAAAAGGATGTCACTGTCCAAGGCCCATAACTCTAACATGAATTTTGACAAATTTATGGCCTTTTTTGAAATTAGAAAATCAAGCACTAAGAATAGTTGGGTTCACTATCCCACAGACAGCTCTTGTTTCATGAAAAGTATCTGGAAACTATCCAGCTTGCTTTTAAAGAAAGTTAACAAATTGACAATTTACTTTTGTCAACTTGTGCTGACTTACAGCCACTGAACAAAATTGTGCCTGTTGTATTTGAAAGAAATTTTCAAAAAAAAAGAAGAAGAAATCAGCACCAAGGAATGGACTTGGACACAGTAACAGTCTCAAAAAGAACTAAAAATACTTTAAAATTCCATACAGAAATTTGAACTAAAATTGATGTGACAACATATACAAAAAATATGTTGTAAGAATGAGTATTTTGTATGTTTCACAGGCAAATAGGAAAGATGTTGAATGCCAGGGAGCCTAAGATTGTAAATGGTCCTCAGATTCTAGACAAATATGTAGGAGAGTCAGAGGCTAATGTCAGGAAACTGTTTGCTGATGCTGAGGAGGAGGAAAAAAGGGTAAGTTACTCTTTACAGTGGTGTTTGAAGTGTAATAAATTAAAAGTTCCAAAGCTTGTAGCAGGCGTCTGTTGCAGAGTTATTAACTCCCCCCCTCAGTGCAGTAAGTTAGAAAGGAGTATTTTGACTTCCGTACAAAATCTGTATGATTATACAATGTACCAATTGCTGAAAAGCAAAGGAAGCTAAAGGTATTTCATCTATATGACCAATAAGTAACTTCTTTGTATCAGTTACAAAATACCAAAAGTAGAAGTTTTTTAGACATAAAAATGATTCCAGGGCTTATATTTCATGAGTCTTTAAAAATATTTAAGGACCCTTTATGCCTCAGAAATGTGACACTTTTATTTCACTAAAGCTTTTCATTTTGGTGTCCTTTTAATGTTTAAAAAAATTACTCATTGGCCAATTACATGGCCATATCTTTTGCTCCTGTTGATTTTTGGCAATTTGTATAATTAAAGTGGTTTAGTATTTTGTATGGAATGTATTTTGTTTACATTTTTTATGGTATTTTTTGACAAATAATTTCACATCCATCGCTACTTTCTTCAGGTGACAAGCATCTATCATGTTCTAAAACCATTATTTACACAGTATGAAACTCATCTTGGAAGGAAAAAATATTTGTTTCTTAGTCATTTTTTATCTTTAATCTGGGCTTTACAACTGTTGATTAAAGTCTATGTTAATTGCTAGTAGTGCTCAAACGTTTGAATGTGTATAGTCACTATAGTAGTGGTGTTTGATGGAATGTTCAATGTAAGATCCTAAGATTGTTTTAGCCACCATAGAGAATTCATTGTTGATATTTTAGTATGATTGGATTGATTTAACAAGTATATCCCCAAGAGGACAACATGTCTGGAAACCACCATCATTCTAATACAATTATAGTAAATGTTATATGTTTCTCTCCACCACATAATGTCAGGAGATATGGTAACTGGTATCAGAATTGTCAGGCGTAATTTTGTAGAGAAAATAATAAATCAATGTGTTATTGTGATATAAATGTTGAGATATAAGTGTCAAGGGCATTCTCAGATTTCTCATCTCAGACTTCATTTAAGTTAGAGATTAAAATAAACAAAACCCAAGAAACTTTCTTGCCATTGACGAAAGATAATATCTAACACATGTTGCCTTTCAGATTTGAATATCAGCCATGAGAGTACTGGCATATTTATTATAAAATGTGCGAAATAATGTGCTTCATCTAGCACCCGACCCCCACATTGTCAGGTGACATTTCTAGTGTGGGTAAAAATAAGAGAAACACTAGTCTAACATGCAAGTTATATTTGTATAATTCTTTCTATAAATCTGTTATGACAGTCTATCTCAAGGGTTTGGAACTCATATTACATAATGAAGGAGTTATGTCTGTTTTGCACCAATCCATCTATCTGCATGTCTGAATGTTAACTACTATTATTGTACCAAATTCTTATCATAAAAATAAATATATTTATGGTTTTGTCTATATTTCAGTGTGGGTCTTTAAGTGGTTTACATATAATCATATTTGATGAGATTGATGCTATCTGCAAGGCAAGAGGATCTGTGGTAAGTAAGCTATTAATATCATATGTGAAGTGAGGGGATCTTTCAGTATCTTTGAAGTACCATTTTCACAAAAGAAAGGCAAAACTTATTGAAACATTTGAATGGTAGATCTCAATAAATGACACTACAACTTAGAGAAAAAATTTAAGCCATACATCTTTTTAAAAAAATCCATTATATCAATTGACCAAATATTTTTAAAATCATTTATTATTATTATTATTATTATTATTATTATTATTATTATTATTATTATTATTATTATTATTACTATTATGTAAATTTCTTGTATATTTTCAGTCTGGTAATACTGGGGTACATGATACTGTTGTTAACCAGCTGCTGGCCAAGATAGATGGTGTAGAACAACTCAACAACATTTTAGTTATTGGTAAAGGCAGTACTTAATTATTCAGATATAAAATGAATGAATTTTACCATTTATTCTATTCTTAGACAATGTATAAAGAAAGATAGGTACTTTAAAATGAAAAACACCGATACTGAAAAAGTATGTACAGTATCTTTGAAAAACACCAATAGAGAAATGTTGGGGAAAGTGTAATTTTAAATGGATTCCGTGGTGATAATTTAATAACACCAATAAAGAATTCATGCATCATAAAGAATAGTAAACTAGAAGTTAAATGTTGTTTTATTTTGTGAGATGTTCCTTAAATCATTATATGAGCCGCGTCACAACAAAACCAATATAGTGCGTTTGGGACCAGCATGGATCCAGACCAGCCTGCGCATTCTGATCAGGATCCATGCTGTTCGCTTACAAACCCTATTTCAAGTAGAGAAACTGATAGGGAACAGCATGGATCCTGATCAGACTGGCTGGTCGCAAACCCATTATGTTGGTTTTGTCATGACGCGGCTCATGTTTATGCTGAGCATTGGTTTACACAGACTATTGACCCAACCACTCTTATATGAACATATATTTCAATTCTATGTTAAAATAAATGAAATAAAATAAATGTAATATGAACAAATAATTCAAATAATTCAATGCTAGGCCTATTGTAATAAATGTAATATAAATGTATACTACAATAACCAGGTATGACAAACAGAAAAGATATGATAGATGAAGCTTTGATCAGACCTGGCAGATTGGAGGTACAGATGGAAATAGGTAAAAAATAGTGCTGATGATAAAAATGGAGAAACTCATAGAGAGAAGCATCACATTTCTTGTTATAGTTTATGACTTTTTTGTATGATCAATGAAATTTGAATTTTAGGTCACAGTTGTATTCATTTGTTACTTTTATTCATATAAGAGTATTTAAATATATGAATGTTAAATTACAAGAAATGAACTTATTGTTACAGTTTTTTGTTTGTTGTATCAATGAAAAGTTGCTGTACATCATATGAGTTATTTTGTCAGTACCAGTGACATATCAGTAATTTATTGTCTATAAAAGTTGTTGTCAGTTTTTCAACTTACATGTAAATGACATGAATAGAAATACTTTAGTTTAAGTTAGAAGATCAAATATAACTAAAAGTAGTAAAAAGGACTTTTGTGGTAACTATTTAAATTACTTTTACAATTTTATAAACAGACTGTATCTCCATTTTTACAAATTTGATAAGTAATTGATAAATGACTTCCATACAGGTCTTCCTGATGAACCTGGCCGTCTTCAGATTTTGAAAATTCACACCAGTGTGATGACAGAGAATGAGAAGCTCTCGGATGATGTTGATTTGTCGGAGCTAGCATCATTGACGAAGAATTTCAGCGGGGCTGAGATCGAAGGGCTTGTAAGATGTTCCCAGGCAACGGCCATGAATCGTCTTATCAAGGTATGCCTGAAAAAATTGTCTAATTCCACTCAATTTTAACAGTCAAAGTGTTCATACTGTTGTCTTTACAGCCAGGATTGAAAAATACGCTTGGTGAGCACTCATTGTATAACTAAAAGACATTTTATTAGAAGAGAAGAATTTTCCAAAAATAGTGATTTTCACAATCTTTTCTTTTTGAAGAAATGTATACAATAAGATACACAAATTTCATAAACCCATGTAAAAAAACAGTGGCATCAATAAAACTTGACATTTCTTGATTTAATTTTGATGCATGACATTTAAAATGTTTACAAGCCCACTGGAAACATTCATGTCAGGAAAAATTGACAGTCCCCATTGTTTAATTTTTGCTTTACTTAAAGAAGTCAATTGAGGGTGGTTTTTTTTTAAAAATTCTAAATAATGAAATGTTCACCAACTTAGCTTGATCAAATCTTATCAGTATTCAGATACAACTTTGTTAGACGTTTTATCCTTTAATGAAATTAAAGAGAAATAACTGTGTTGGACTATTATATATATAACTGGTTCCCTCCCTATTTTACAGGCTGCCAGTAAAGTAGAAGTAGACCCTGAAGCGGGCACCAAACTAAAAGTGACGAGACAGGACTTCTTACATTCCCTAGAACATGATGTCAAACCTGTAAGTTTTGGTCCAGATTTAATATCTCATCTGTATTATGTTGGTCTCAGATAGCCAGTGTGTAGAAATAGTATTTATGAAAGAGGAGAAAATTCTAAAGTATCTGCTTGGAATAGTAATTTTTATTTAGCTCAACTATTCAAAGAATAGGGAAAGTTATTGACTCACCAAGACATTGACATCGGTGCGGGTGTTAACTTTGAAAATTCTTAATTATCCAGAATTAAGCACTTATTAAGCAAGTATTAAGCACTTGAGAATAGTCAAGCAGGCTGTTCTACTGACACCTCTTGTTACACTTGTTAAAGATAAGATTTTTAAATGTGTTTAACAGTTTTATTATTTCAGATGATATCACAGCTCAGTAGGGAGCTTAGCATATTTTATTTTGTCATTCAATGGTATTTTACTAAGGATTAGAGAAGCATATTGACTGACTCTTATCATATAATACCTACCAAAAAGTAACTTTGAAAGGTTTGATTAACCTGTTTTCTTTTCATTTATTTTATTTAATTTGATGTCATTATTTTGTTTAGGCATTTGGAAGCAGTAAGGAAGAGTTTGAAAAGTTTATATCCAATGGTATAATAAACTGGGGCAGTCCAGTACAGCGCGTGCTTGAAGATGGTGATTTGTTGATCTCTCAATGTAGAGTGAGTGAAAGAACACCACTTGTATCTGTTTGTTTAGAAGGTATGACAGCCAGATTAAATTCTCTTGTTAGGAGAGTATTTAGCTTACTGAAGCTCATTGGCGTGGCAGATCAGTTAACATGTCAAACTACTACTATAGTCTATAGATTGTTTGCTGTATGAGCAGGAGCAAGCTGATGTTTCTTTGAGCAAGAAACTAAAAGTCATTGCTCAGTACCGTTTGGCTCCAGGAACAGATTTGAGAATGTGACTTTAAACTTACAGCTTCCTACCTATTCAAATTAAAATAAATTCTGAAAGAACTAATAAGTAGTTTTATCAAGATACAATTGTACTGCCTGATATATTGTAAATACAAGTCCATTTGATCATTCTCCCACATCATGATACTGTTGGTATAACCTGCAATTCACCAGTCTGCTAGTAAAAATCATCTTAGCTTATCTGTTAAGAAATGTTTAAAAAATTGTTGCATTGTTTGTCAGATTTTAGAGTTTCTGTGTTTGTATTAAGTGTTCCTTCTTGTTTCTAGATCTTGTTACCCATGTTCAAACCATTTAAAGGAATTTACATGTAAATTATCTTTTGCTGTGTTTTTATCTAGGTCCCGCAAGTTCTGGTAAATCCGCCCTGGCAGCGCAGATTGCGAAGAACTCAGACTTTCCATTCGTCAAAGTTTGCACGCCAGAGAATATGATAGGCTTCCATGAGGCAGCGAAATGTCAACATGTTAAAAAGATATTTGATGATGCCTACAAATCTCCCCTTAGTTGTGTCATTGTTGATGATATAGAAAGATTGTTAGGTAAGCATTGTTTGCATCTTACTTCTGTATGGTAAAGAATTTCCACTAAGATCCAAAACCCTAAAAATCATGAAGTTAGATCAAATCGAGATCTTAAAATTGAAAAATATGCAAAGATAAGTACAGAATATAAGCAAAATAAATTGAAAATCAAACTTTCATTATTAGCCCAATTTAAGTGAAAGGCTTACCAATTTTGGGTCGTTTTTCACAATTATTTTGCAAAAGCAGAGTGAGTGAATGATCTGAAATCTTGCACACAAGTTATTGGTCTATTCCATGTCGACAAATGTATAATAGGATAAAAGTTGTTGCATATATCTTTACAGTCGTAAAAAACAACAGAAGTTAAGCAACAGAGGATATATTTCATATATGAAATCATTGAAGGTTTTCAATTTTAGTGAAGATTGTCTACTCAGGTGCTTGTTCATACTTGAAATATTGCATGGAGGGGCACATCAGTACAGCTAGAAAGTCACACTGACCTATGTCTGTTTAATGACATATAATAATCTAAGTACTATTAATATGAATAGCTTACAGGTAGAAATATATGTATGTTTATATTTTGTTGTTGTTTTACTTTCAGATTATGTTCCAATTGGACCAAGATTTTCAAATTTAGTTCTTCAAGCTCTTCTTGTGCTGATGAAGAAAGTACCTCCCCATGTAAGTATATACATGTATCATACATATATATGTATAGCTTCACTTAAACAAGCCCTAAAGGAGCCTCGAAGTCAGTGTTTAATGTGACACTTACTTTCAGATTTTATGGCAGTTCTAAACATAGTCAACTGTAAAAACACCTGCTTTGACTGCATGAATATGCAGAATGGCCTGACCTTAGACTTATACTTGTGTTAGTTAATTTGGAAAGTTTTTTGCTAGTTTTATTACTGGCAAAAATATCTAAAAATTATATAAATTTTAATTGGATAAATTTCATTTGAACAGATTGTACAGGTCGTTATATTAGGTTTACAACAAGTTCAAGGAATTACCTGACACTTTGCTGGAACTGAAAGTGACAAATTATTGCCACAAGTGTAAAGTCAGGCTACTGTGCTCACTTGCACATTATCACCAGACTCTTTACAGTGAAAAAGTTAACTTTTGCTAACTAAACACTATACTTTCATCTTGATATCCATAAAATGGACAGTTCCTAAAATGGTAGTAGGACACGTTCATTTTAGAAGTTTAGGGGTTAAATATTTCATTGGTGAATAGAGGAATACTGTTTTTATTTGAACTTGTATTGTATATTTTGATTACTGGGAATAATTATTAAGATAAAATAGAGCAGTGATTACTTTAGCGTTCGTTCAGTCTGCATGAGTGTTCAAACTGTTGACCTTGTTGACCAATTGTTCAAAGATTATATTTGTATATTTTTGTTTTATATACAGGGTCATAAATTGTTGGTTATAGCAACCGCCAGTAGGAAGGACGTGCTACAAGAAATGGAATTGTTAAATGTGTTTAACAATGTTGTCCATGTATCTAATATATCCAGTGGCGAACAATTAATGTCCGTCGTAGAAAATATAGATGTGTTTACACCAGAAGAAACTACATTGCTCGCCAAGAGGATCAACGGGAAAAGGTTTGTTATATTTATTGTAAAATTCTTTAATGTACATAACTTCTAACTTCATCATTTACCAGCAAAGTGTAATGTTAATTTGATTATCATATTTAAATCCATGAAGTTATACATGCAGATTACCATAGTTCTAAGTATTAGGTAATAATTGAAAAATTAAAGTGTAAGGCAACTTAGGCAAGATGTAACCTAGTTGTAGAGGTGCCTGCCACTTTATCCAGCTTATTTAGCTTGCGGGTTTGAGCCTTTCGGGGACCAAACTATCTTTACTGGTGCGATGCCATAACTGGTTTGCTACTTTTATGACAATTTGACATTTCATACGCCAACAGCTTTCAACAATTGCAGAGCTAATATATTAAGATAAGGTTAAAAAAAAGTTATTTTAATGTTACCATTTCATCTTACAGTTTATGGTTAGGAATCAAGAAGTTATTGGTTCTTATTGAGATGGTACGGCAAATTGAGGGCATAAGCAAAATCAACAAACTGTTATGTTTACTAGAAGAGGAAGCTAATCTTGAGATGGTAGAGAGCTAAATATAGTTATTACATCTATCAGATTTGGACACTGTACTTGTTAACCAGAGTCAAATGTGGACATTTACTCAATGTTACCAACAGTCTGTCCCATTCCTGTTTCAGTATAGCTAATGTTACATTGGGTACAAGACTTCTAAGTGAATATGTGCTTGATAGAATATTTATATTAATATTGTACTTGGGAAAGTGTGATTTTAAGTATTTACTGTTAATTGATTTAGGACTTCTCAAATATTTGAATTCTATTTTTTTTTATAATTTTGATGCATATAAAATCAGGTGTAATGTAATTTAAATTTGTGAGTGAAATAGGTTTGGATTAATGTCAACATTGAAATTG
Source organism: Ruditapes philippinarum (assembly GCF_026571515.1). Lineage (NCBI taxonomy): Eukaryota > Metazoa > Mollusca > Bivalvia > Venerida > Veneridae > Ruditapes > Ruditapes philippinarum. The sequence goes on from NW_026863577.1 coordinate 46,380, forward strand.
TGAATAAATAGGCCAGAATCAAAGTTGTTGATGAATGAAACAAACTGGTGTAAGATGTGATTAGTTTGGAACTGAAATAGGCTGGAATCAAATTTGAATTTGTTTCAGAATGAAATAGGTTGGAATCAGATGACAATTGTTTATGAATGAAGTAGTATTGTTTATGAATGAAGTAGACTGGAAATGTTTATGAACGAGAGAAGTTATAAATGTATGCTGTTAATTTGTTTCAAAATTGTACTTATTTATGTATTTATTTGTGAATAAAATTGACTTTGGAAAAAAGTATTCAAAGTTACTTGTGAATAAGGTTTAATTAATTTGCGATGAAACTCAAGATATTGGAAGAAACTGCAAAATGTTATGGATATTGACTTAATATTTAGCATTGAAATACGCTTATAATGTATGAATATTGAAATATAAACCCTTTACAATCAAACCTGTGTTTAAAGGTGACCTTTGAAAAAATAACCCTGCAAATAAAGGCTACTTTTTGCTAACTTTTCATTGATTATGAGGAATAAAGTTACCTCCAAATAAATACCACTTGTCTATAAAGACAATTATTTGTCTCTCCCTTGGCCTTTGTGTAATTTAAGAACATTGACTCTTCATCATACTTTTATGTGAATTTGTTCAAGATAAAACAATTAAAATTTTCTGTATAGATGTAGATTTAAGCATAGAAATTAGAAATTATGATTATTTATGTGAAAAGTATTTAGTAAAGGCTGTTTACTGTAGTTATATTTTAAAATTTCATAATTTTGTGTCAGTTTTATGAAATATCAATTTGTGTTTAACATCAATAACTGTTAACCTAATTATTTTCTTCAATTTCTACCAAGATACTTGTCCAAGATTTCATACACTAAGGTTTTTTGTTTTTTTTTGTTTAAAAAAATTCTATTTTCTGAGCGTCATCATGAAGGTAAAAAAACTTAATGTTTTATATTTGTTTTTTCCTTACACAAATGCTGTTACTGTGGGAGCCTTAAACTTATTGCATATTAAGAATGCTACTTTTGGATCCAGAATAAAAGTGGGATTTCTACTGATGTACTGGTTAAAGTTGGTACCAAACACTGTTAAAAAGTATGATTTATGCATGTTCTTTTAGTGATATTTTTCTTAATGTCTTATAATTGATCTTGTACTTGAGCAATATTTTATCATTAAATGCAGTGATATACTAGGATACAATTGAGATTTTTTTCTTCATTTGACTACAAATGACATACGAAACTTGATAGTGCATAACACTTAAGTATCTTAAATGGTTATAAACTTGGTATAATGTTGGAGTAAAGAAATGACTAATATATACAAGATAAAATTTTGATTTTCTAATTTGTGGTGATTAGTGCAATAAATTTGTATTTAGACCAATGCAAGTGTTTCTTTGTATTTGTAGTCTGTCTTGCTCATTTTTATGCCCCTGAAAATGTGTATACTTACGGCCTTTTTAACAGATTAGGTACTGAATATATAAACTGTTTAAGGCCATTGTCCTCTTTCAACCTACAATTTAAAAAAAATAAAAAATGAGAAGTCCATTTTGTTCATCATCTGCCTGTCTGACATGATTTCCAGATAACAACTTTGTCATTCTTCCTTTGATTATCTTTATCTTGGTACAAACACCCATGAAGGGACAGAGTAGAACTAAAAGATAATAATTGTTGTAACTCCCAACTCTTGCCCCCATGTTTACCATTTGTGTGGGCTATGCATAAAAGCAAACCAGTCAAATATATATTTACAGGGTTGTCTATGGCAAAGTGGTTAAGTCTTTGACTTAAAACACTTGCCCTTCACTGTGACTCCAAGTCCTGCCAAAGTCTTGGATTTTTTATATAAGGAAGCTATCTATCTTACTTGTGGTTCTGCTCCTGTGTCTGTATGTGCCTGAAATAATGCACAGCAGTGTCTTTCCACCAGTAATTGTGCTGAAATAATGCACAGCAGGGCACCTGAGGTCTTCCTCCACCAGTAATTGTGCCTGAAATAATGCACAGCAGGGCACCTGAGGTCTTCCTCCACCAGTAATTGTGCCTGAAATAATGCACAGCAGGGAACCTAAGGTCTTCCTCCACCAGTAATAAGCAGGGCACATGAGGTCTTCCTCCACCAGTAATTGTGCCTGAAATGATGCTCAGCAGGCACCTGAGGTCTTCCCACCAGTTATTGTGCCTGAAATAATGTACAGCAGGGCACCCGAGGTCTTCTTCCACCAGTAATAAGCAGGGCACCTGAGGTCTTCCTCCACCAGTAAGTGTGCCTAAAATAATGCACAGCAGGGCACATGAGGTCTTCCTCCACCAGTAATTGTGCCTGAAATAATGTACAGAAGGAGGCCTGAGGTCTCCCTCCACCAGAAATAAGCAGGGCACCTGAGGTCTTACTCCACCAGTAATTAATAAGCAGGGCACCTGAGGTCTTCCTCCACCAGTAATTGTGCCTGAAATGATGTACAGCAGGGCACCTGAGGTCTTCCTCCACCAGTAATTGTGCCTGAAAAAGAGGGCCATGATGGCCCTGAAATCGCTCAGCTGTATATAGGCCCACCCAGGCGGAGCCAATTTTAACCCAAGGGCTTTTGATAGACACTAATTAGAAGATGTTTCATGATAAATATCTAAGTTCGAGCTCTATAGGGTTTTTAAAAGAAGATTTTTTAAAGTTTTTGCTATACACATAAAGGGAGAAACAATGACCCCCGTGGGGCCAATTTTAACCCTAAGGGTTTTATTTGATCAAACTTGGTAAACTCTCACTAGAAGATATTTCGTGCTTAGTATCTAACCTCTAGCTCAAAGAAAATGTTTTAGGTTTTTCCTATATACATAAAGAAAAAACAATGAACCCTGGGGCGGCGCCAATTTCGACCCTAGGGCTTTTATTTGAACAATCTTGGTAGACACTTACTAGAAGATGTTTCATGCTTAATATCTCTAAGTTTTTTTATATAAGATTTTTTTGTCCCCGCCATAATGTTACCCGGTTCCGAATTCCGTCATTCTGCCATTCCGTCATCAGTTTCCGTTCATTATCTTAGTAACGGTTGCACACATTCAACTCAATTTTGACTTATGGATATATCATGAGAAAATACAGGTCAAGTTCGAATTTGGTCATGATTTGATGTTTTTTGGCAGAGTTATGCCCCTTTCACTTTGAAAAATTTTCAGTTTCTGTTCATTATCTCCCCAACAGTTGTACACATTCAACTCAAATTTAACATATGGATACGTCAAAGAAATGCGCAGGTCAAACTTGAATTTGGTCATGGTTCAATGATTTTTGGCAGAGTTATGCCCCTTACACTTTGAAAATAATATGAAATTTTCAGTTTTCGTTCATTATCTCCCCAACTGTATTACACATTTAACTCAAATTTGACATATAAATACGTCAAAGGAATACGCAGGTCAAATTCGAATTTGGTCATGGTTTGATGTTTTTTGGCAGAGTAATGCCCCTTTTACTTTGAAAAAAAAGAAGAAATTTTCAGTTTCCGTACATATTCAACTAACATTTAAAATATGGACATGCAATAATAATACACTGGTCAAGTTCGAATTTTTATCATGGTTTGATGATTTTGGATAAAGTTATCTATCTTGAATGTTGGAAAAATTTTGAATTTCATACTTTTGTGGAAGTGTATGTAGTCATTATTTTGGCTACAAATATGCAATATGCAATTTACAAAAGGTTAACACTGATTAGTTTCAGTTCCTTGAAATTTATATAAAAATGGTTGGTGTAAACATTGAATAGTTTTAAGGCCTTTGAACTTAAAATGAAAAAAATAATTTGTGCAAACGAACTTGGAAGTTAATATTACAACATCTGAAATTTAAGCTGAATGCGGGGGCATCCGTGGCGTAACGACACATTTCTAGTTTAAGTTTTTACTATATACATATAAGGAAAATGTTTTAGGTTTTTCCTATATACATAAAAAAACAATGAACCCTGGGGCGGGGCCAATTTTGACCCTAGGGCTTTTATTTGAACAAACTTGGTAGACACCCACTTAAAGATGCTTCATGCAAAATTTCTCAGCTCTAGCTCTTTGGGATTTTAAAAAGAAGTTTTTTTTAAGTTTTTACTATATACATATTAGGAAAATCAATGACCCCCGGGGCGGGGCCAATTTTGACCCTAGGGCTTTTATTTGAAGAAACTTGGTAGACACTTACTGGAAGATGCTTCATGCAAAATATCTCAGCTCTAGCTCTTTCGGGTTTTAAGAGAAGAAATTTTAAGTTAAGAATTAAACACAATAATATTTAGATTGTTGTATGTTCGTGAAGTTGGCAGCCTAGCAGCCTGAAGTTGGCAGCCTAGCAGCCTAGCAGCCTAGCAGCCTGGCAGCCTAGCAGCCTAGCAGCCTAAAGAAAACTAAGAATAGTACATACATGAAAACCGTCTGAAATACATTAGTAGCACTTCTTTAGATCATTCCACGCCTTTTTCAATATCGTGATCTTTATTTTTTAAGATGTTGAACTTTATCGTAACATATTTTTTTCATTCTGACGCTTCGAAATTTGAAGTTAGCAGCCTAGCAGCCTAGCAGCCTGGCAGCCTGGCAGCCTAACAGCCTAAAGAAAACTACGGATAATACAAATATGAAAACCGACGGAAATGAGTCGGTAGCACATACTTTGACTATTCCACGTCTTTTTTCAGTATCTCCAACTTTTAATTTTTTAAATATTGAACTTTGCTTTTTTTTTTTTTTTTCCTCTTCGAAATTTGAGCAGCCTAGCAGCCTAGGCTGCCTGGCAGCCTAAATAGAACTAAGAATAGTACAAACATGAAAACCGTCGGAAATACATTAGCAGCACTTCTTTAGATCATTCCACGCCTTTTTCAATATCGTGATCTTTATTTTTTAAGATGTTGAACTTTATCGTAACATATTTTTTTCATTCTGACGCTTCGAAATTTGAAGTTAGCAGCCTAGCAGCCTAGCAGCCTAACAGCCTGGCAGCCTAACAGCCTAAAGAAAAGTACGGATAATTCAAACATGAAAACCGACGGAAATGAGTCGGTAGCACATACTTAGACTATTCCACGTCTTTTTTCAGTATCGCCAACTTATCTTTTTTAAATATTGAACTTTGCTTTTTTTCTTTACTCTTCGAAATTTGTGAAGCTATCAGCCTAACAACCTGGCAGCCTAGCAGCCTGGCAACCTAGCAGCCTGGCAACATCTTAAAAAATAAAGATCACGATATTGAAAAGGCGTGGAATGATCTAAAGAAGTGCTGCTAATGTATTTCCGACGGTTTTCATGTTTGTACTATTCTTAGTTTTATTTAGGCTGCCAGGCTGCTAGGCTGCTAGGCTGCTCAAATTTCGAAGAGTAAAATAAAAAAAAAAGCAAAGTTCAATATTTAAAAAAATTAAGTTGGCGATACTGAAAAAAGACGTGGAATAGTCTAAGTATGTGCTACCGACTCATTTCCGTCGGTTTTCATGTTTGTATTATCCGCAGTTTTCTTTAGGCTGCCAGGCTGCCAGGCTGCTAGGCTGCCAGGCTGCTAGGCTGCTAGGCTGCTAGGCTGCCAGGCTGCTAGGTTGCCAGGCTGCTAGGCTGCCAGGTTGTTAGGCTGATAGCTTCACAAATTTCGAAGAGTAAAGAAAAAAAGCAAAGTTCAATATTTAAAAAAGATAAGTTGGCGATACTGAAAAAAGACGTGGAATAGTCTAAGTATGTGCTACCGACTCATTTCCGTCGGTTTTCATGTTTGAATTATCCGTACTTTTCTTTAGGCTGTTAGGCTGCCAGGCTGTTAGGCTGCTAGGCTGCTAGGCTGCTAACTTCAAATTTCGAAGCGTCAGAATGAAAAAAATATGTTACGATAAAGTTCAACATCTTAAAAAATAAAGATCACGATATTGAAAAAGGCGTGGAATGATCTAAAGAAGTGCTGCTAATGTATTTCCGACGGTTTTCATGTTTGTACTATTCTTAGTTTTATTTAGGCTGCCAGGCAGCCTAGGCTGCTAGGCTGCTCAAATTTCGAAGAGGAAAAAAAAAAAAGCAAAGTTCAATATTTAAAAAAATTAAGTTGGAGATACTGAAAAAAGACGTGGAATAGTCTAAGTATGTGCTACCGACTCATTTCCGTCGGTTTTCATATTTGTATTATCCGTAGTTTTCTTTAGGCTGTTAGGCTGCCAGGCTGCCAGGCTGCTAGGCTGCTAGGCTGCCAGGCTGCTAGGCTGCTAACTTCAAATTTCGAAGCGTCAGAATGAAAAAAATATGTTACGATAAAGTTCAACATCTTAAAAAATAAAGATCACGATATTGAAAAAGGCGTGGAATGATCTAAAGAAGTGCTACTAATGTATTTCAGACGGTTTTCATGTATGTACTATTCTTAGTTTTCTTTAGGCTGCTAGGCTGCTAGGCTGCCAGGCTGCTAGGCTGCTAGGCTGCTAGGCTGCCAACTTCAGGCTGCTAGGCTGCTAGGCTGCCAACTTCACGAACATGATTGTTGTAACTCTCCTGTACGGAACAGTTACATAACAATTATAGTTTTGATAATACGTATCTGCTGCTCTATTAAGCAATGGTAATTAAGCAATCTTATTAATTTATCAGGTATGTGAAACTAGTAACTGGTTCTTAATAACATCACTGACTAAAAGGAAAGTACACTTGTTGATACAATTTCATTTGTTGCAATCTTAAAAAAGTTCAATAAGCTTCGACTTTCATCTATCTACATTACATTGATATAACATTGCTACAAATACCTGCACTTTCACTTGAGATGACTCCCCCTATTCCTACAAACATCTGTATGAGTCCTTCTACCAACTTCAAATTTACTTGGTCAAATACGTCCCCGAAGCTCTTCTATAAATGCTAAAAATAGCCCAAACACTTGAATTGGCATACAAGTTATTAATTTAGCGAAATATTACATGACCTACAACTTTAATTGGACATCATATGAGATAAGTATTCCTACGATGCTATAAATTCGCTTTCAAGTTTGTAAATTGTTTCATTTGTCTTGGAAACCTGCTAGTGTTATCCTACTCTATAAACAATCGCCTTACAATAATATTGACCGTTCATATTTATTTATTTATGTATTGTTTCATTTAAAGATGAGCTTATTTTATCGACACAGCTCATTGCATGACTCGTATAATAAATGTTGGGACCTTATAATCTATTATATCGTATCAAAAGTATAGAAATGACAAAAGAACCCCAAAACCTCAAAAGTGGAAAAGTCACAAGCTGGCTTTGATGAACTTGGTGAAGCATAAATACTTACGCCTTTGTTTGCTCATAGCTTGACATTTAAAAAAGAAATGGTGTTTAAGAATTTAAAAATAACAAGAACTGTCACAGAAGCTGGACTAATAAAAAACTGGAAGCAGTAAGGAAGATAAAACTATGAAAGAAAAATCAATTATGTATAATAATGTATTAAGTTATAGTAAAAACAAATTGTTTACATAAATTCCAAGTTCAAGGGGGAATAATTCTTGGAATAGTCAAGCTAGAGTTATGAACCTTGTTACGTAAGCGTACTATTTTTTTATCACAAAACCAAAATAACGTTGTAAAATATACCAGCGAGTGTTTCTAACTTACCAATTTGGTAATGAAAAAGAGAGTACACACTATCCAAAGCAAGATGTTTTTGAACACTTTCATATAAACATGAATTCTATCGATGAAGGATGTCGACGTTGTATTCTGGTTTGATAAGAGAGTAGGTACTATAAGTCCAATTACTCTCTCCCATACAAATTCTGTAACAACAATAGAACATGCTTTAGAAACAGTTTGGTGATTGAGAGTTAGTTCTACATTTTTATAAACCTTTAACTTACTTGGATCTAAAGTGATAAGCCTTAGCCACCAGTATAAAGCCAGGACCAGTCCTTCACAACCCTGCATTCTGACTAGATATACTGTTTGTAGGTCAATTTTTGTGTTTTGTTATTTTAATCCTTCAAGCTTCCAATGCATTGTTCCAAACAATCACAAAAACAATAACAGATTAAGGGTAAAATCTTATTTATTTAAAAAAAATGAAGCATAAATTTTAGATGGAAACCGGAAAGAGCGAATCTTTACTACATATATATAATGACTGCCATGTTGTTTTTTCACCAGATAAAACAATACTTAGTGTAATAAACTGTCCACAGTATCTACAAACTTTAGTGATCATCAATGCAAGTATTCTCTTTGAGATAAAGTACACCAAAATGGGAATTAAAGAACCAAGTTGAACTAAACTCGACCCGATACCTAAATAAATATGGAGAAAAAATATATGTGAAATCATAATGCGTGAGTAGTTTATTAGCAGTGTGCATTTGAATATGATGAAAATTTGTCATGTATAAAAGACGAAAAAATTATTGATGGTGTTATATGTAATAATAATGCAATATTTATACATGCTTCATACCATTAGATACATGTTCTAAAGGTCTCTAGTATTTAACTTAATTTTAAACGTTCGGATAAGCCTTTACTATAGGGAATCATTTTTACAATTTTACTAACCTGTCTTGACTTAATGTAGAAAATTTATGGCATGAACATTTTTGATGAACGACAGTATAATAAATGAAACAGCTAAGCATCATGAACCTATATGAACGGTCCACTCATATCCTAGTACAAACATAGAAACAGTTGCTATAGGTGCTGAAATATATAAAAGCAAAATATATACATGTTTAGACCTAAGATGTTAATAAGGAGATATGAAAAATTAAATATATATGTATTATATGTAACTATATATAAGATTAAAAAAAACCCGGAAAAATAGCTCTTATAGAATTACAAAGGGTTGCATAAACTTCTTGAAACATTCAGTAGATCATGCAAAATTAATACCAAAGCCTCATTTTAGTTATCAGTGAAAATAATTACAATCTAAAGGTTTCTAAATTCAATGGTTTCTAAATTATATCATCAGTTTATTTTGTACAACACTTGTATCAATACACCACTCACCATAAACTCCCGCAAGGCTATTATAAATATTGTATATCTCTACGAGCTTTTCCTCATTTATTTAACAAAGCTAGACGTACACCAGGTTCCAATATTCCTATCAGTAAGTATAATTGCTGAACACGATGCTACAACAAGCCAAGCGCGAATACCTCCATCTGGTTGATCTTCTACTGAATTTACTAAATCTGAATCTACCTAATTACTTCCTTCCTTAACATTATCTCCGTTTTTCATTTTGCGTTTAAAAAATGCCAATATTACATGACCATGTGATGATTTTTGATGGAATTTCTGACAGATATGTCATCTTATCTTTATTTTCAATATAAAATAAAATCAATAAAATTATTTAAAAAAAATATATAATAAAAGAGAAAGTATGTATCACGAGTCTTTTCATGTAAATAAAGTAAATAACAAATCCATACATCTACTATTGATATCTTTAATTAGTTAGCATTATTATCAATTTTTTACATCATACTTTAACAAGATGGTTTATAGCCAGACATTCATGAAATCTTTAAGTAATATTTTGTGCATAGATTAGTACTTGGAGTGTATAGGTATTTAGCAATGATATATAATACAACTGGCTCAAAATACAATCTCAATGACACACAACTATAAACTTGGCAAATAATCTTTATGCAAATTATCTATCTATTCTATGATTAAGTACAGTGTTCGACCTCTTAGATTAATGTTATGAATCAACTTTGTGTTTAATGTTTCTAGGATCAATGCACATGCCAATTATTTACAGATAATTGATCAGATATAACACTGGTTAGCCATCTATTTAATTTCTAAAATGCTTCTTTTCAATTTCACCATGCATAAACAATCGATTAGAATAAGATAAGATAAGAAGTTGGTTTATTATAGTCACATTGTACATTTGCAAGTTATTTTCAACAATTTATACATACAATTTAGAGGTACCCGGCCCAGTGGGCCTATAAGTGACTTTAACATTAATTCAAAATATATAAGACATTGGTTAATTGATACATATATATAACGAGAAAGAAAAGTGGAATAATGTATACTACATTTTGCAACAACAAATTAGAGGATTAATGTATACAGTTCAATCAGTAAGTTATGAGTGGCAGATGGCAACATGATAATGATTTACCAATACATTCAAAAATGTCTCAAGAATGAAGAATACCTCTTCTGCGGAGGTATGCTTGTAGAATAAATTTTGAACATTTTCTAGCGTGGTCAATAATAATGACGTTAAGTTTTTGCTCATCAGAAAGTACGTTATAGGCATCAGGTGTGATTATGTCATTTAAAAGAGTTTGTCTGATGTCATCATACAAATTGCAATATAATATAAAATGCCTCTCATCTTCCACAACATTGGTTTGACATAATTTACATATCCTTTGTTCAACTGGTTCACCTATATAACGTCCCGTTTCAACTCTAAGAGGGAGAATGCCAGTTCTTAGTTGGGATAACATCGACCGTTCGAATTTCTTCAGGTTTAGATTTGAATAATCTTCACACCCAAAGTTAAATTTTATCTGTCTGTATGTCCGTAGCTTTGATATATTTTGGATTTCATTTTGCCACTTTGTACTGTACATATTTACCGTCAATTCTGTCACAACTTTTAAATCAATGGCACGTTTTGATTCAAAATTATCTCTTAGACCAAACTGATCACATATATGCTCTACGTCGCTTTACCAGTTGTTATTCTTAAGGTTGAAGTCATGATTAAACACTTCTTTTGTTAATCTGGAATCACTCATACTGATAAGTCTATTCCAGTAACGGATTATACATATCCACCGGTGATAACTGGTTGGTGCCACCCAGTATCCCCGTATAAGGCAAGTATCGGTGTGAAGCGGTGAACTCCTAGAAAGTACCTTAGCGCACGGTTTTGCACATTATCAATAGCCTGGTATTGTTTTGCGTCCCAAACGGATGCACCGTATTCCAAAATTGGGACGACACAAGAAGTGTACAATTTTTCAAATGTTCTGAAACGAAGGTCTTTAAGATTATGAATTTTACTCATTAATCCACCAAGAGCTCTACCTGCACCTTTCGCTAATGCTTCACTATTATGCCGGTAATCATTCTTATCATTGAATATTACACCCAAGTATTTGTATGAGTCAACAAGTTCAAGTATATTGTCACCAATTTTGAATTCAAAGCTTGTTTTCTGTGCCCTACCCCTTCTGAAATGCATACATTTTGATTTCGAGGTATTAATTAAAACCCTCCAGCGTTTACACCAATTGTGTAATGTGTTTAGCATGGTCTGAAGCTTCTCCTCGGAGTCTGCAAGCAACACAATATCATCTGCGTACATCAAAATGGAAACATATGTGTCACTTACTTTAATGCCTATATTCAGATCGTTTATTTCTTTTACTAAGTCATTAGCAAAAATTGCAAATAATGTAGGCGAGAGTGGACAGCCTTGTTTTACACCTGTTTCACATTGAAACCAGTCGGTAAGTTTATTATTGATCCGAATGCATGATAATGAGTTTGCATATATATTCCGTATTGAGTTATACACCTTCCCGTCAATTTTGTGCAGCAATAGTTTGTAAAGTAGCATTTCTCGGTCAATAAAGTCAAAGCATTTTTTTTTAGATCAATGAAGGCGGAAAACACCTTTGGGTTATTTTGTATTATGCTATGTAACGTAAAAATGTGGTCTTCACAGGAACGGTTTGACCGAAAGCCATTCTGTTCGTCTGCAAGCAATTGGTTATCGTCTAAATACTTAGTCACTCTTTTATTAACAACATAACATAACATAATCTTTATTTGGCATAAAATAGCATGAGCATACATATAGCCAATATACTTTCAATTACATATGAAAAGGGATAAACGTGTTACAAACATTGTACAATATTTAACAATTTACAGAAGAATGGTACAAAACAACAATTAATACTGAACAGAATAGAACAATAAATTAACCTCTTAAAAGTTATATATTTTCAGTTTATTTTATTCTAAATACATTGTACTTTGTAATTCTCTTTTTTGAAATGCAAAGTATAAATATTTTGATAAATTGATAATTTCTTTAGGATTTCTACTTGTCATCAGTAATTCGAATTTTTTAATAGTAGGCCACCTACAAAAATATGGTTTTAGATATTGTTTCCTTAAGTTATAATAATTTGGGCATATAAGGAGGAAATGAAACTCATTTTCAATTACATTCATGGTACATTTTTGGCATTTTCTTTCTTCCCTAGGCGTTCCTTGATGTCTACCTGTTTCAATGGCAAGATTATGTGCTGACAGTCTAAATTTTGTTAAAGCTATTCTGAATTTATTCGTATTTATAACACTTAGATATGAGTGTTGATTAAATTCATGTTTGAAAATACAATAGGAAGATAATCTATTTGAATTATTTATTTTTCTATACCAGTCTTGTTTATATATGTCCAAAATTCTGATTTTTTTAGAAATGAAATTATTTTGATTAGCAGTATGAGTTAACCATAAATTAGACATCCCTATCTCCTGAAGAATAGATTTGATATGGTAGGCCCAATTTTTCCCTCTATATGAATTTTCGTTGTCAGCGTCAATTTTAAGTATGTTGTACATTTGTTTAAGTAAACAATTTTCTTCGAGATTTATAATCTTTAACCAATATTTAACAAGTATAATTTTTCTTCGAATTCTCATTGGATGTCGGCCAATCTCTCCGTATAGACCCTCTAAATTTGTTGACTTTAATTCCTAACATTAAGTACTTTTCGTAAAAATTTACAATGAACTAATTCAATATCCTTTGCTTCGTCATATCCAAATACTTCTGTCCCATAATTAAGAATAGAACTTACAAGACTGTCGAAAAGCTTGCATTTATCCACGACTTTTAATTTTAACTGATTGAATACAATAAATAAATTATGGAGAGCGTAAAGGGAATGTTGCGCAAGAGTTTTTTGGGTGCGATTCAAATGACCGTTCTTAAATAGAGTCACTCCTAAATATTTGAATTGTGTTACAATTTCTAATGATTCGTTATTTAGTCTGAAATCGTAAGAAGAATGTCTTCCTTGTTCAAAAATCATTTTTTTGTCTTTTTTGTATTAATTTTCATACCCCAATTGAAACAATAAAGTTGTAAATCATTGAGCATTGACTGTAAGGCGACCGGTGTGTGCGCCGTCTGCAAACAAAATAACAAAAAGTTTTATCTCATCGATGGTAAACAATCCTTCAATATCATTATTTATATTATTAACTAAATCATTTACGAAATAGAGAAAAAGTAAGCTAGAGCTGGGCTCCCCTTGTTTTGCGCCTATGTTAGATTCGAAAAAGTTGGATACAGAGTTTTTGTATTTAATTGCCGCTTTCACAGACATGTACATACTTTGAATCGCCTTAACAAATCTAGAGCTGACATTTTCTTGGAAAAGTTTAATGAATATATACGATCTTTCTAGCTTATCAAAACATTTTTTCAAAATCGACAAATGCTGAGTAGAGTTTCTTCCCCTGAGAGAGTGTTTTAGCAATAACAGAATTCAAAAGAAAATATACAATCGGCTGTAGATTTACCTTTTTGGAAGCCGTATTGATTATCAATAATTTTTTGGTGTTTTTTGGACCATTCGGTTAAACGATTTAGAAGAACTTGTGAGTAGATTTTTGAGATAATATTTATCAATGTAATACCCCTGTAATTTTTTGCATCCTCCTTATCTCCGCTCTTAAAGATTGGTACTATTATGCCTCCCCCCCCCCCACGAGATTGGATATTCTCCACTGACATATATTTTATTGAAAAGTAAATGAAGTGTTGTTGATATTTCATCAAATGAACATTTATACATTTCTGCCACAAGAGAATCTATCCCGCTACTTTTATTATCATTTTGCGAAAAAAACAGCTTTTCTGATTTCTTGCATTTCAATTTCTTTATCAAGGTCATCGTCATATATGTTATAGTTTATATCTGCAGATCGGCTGTTTGTTTCAGTACTGTATAAATTTTTAAAATGATCATAAAGCTCATTCATGTTTAAAGAATCTGCTTCTGACTGTTTCTTTGCGTATTGTTTTTTAACTTTGCTTCAAAACTTTTTTGGTTGATATTTGCCTAGTTTATTTAAGTTGTCTTTTTGTTGGAAATTGTATTTTCGTTTATTTTTCTTCTTAACTTTTGTATAATTTGCTCTTTCAAAAATCAATTCCCTTTTAAATTGTTCATTTGATCTATTTTTTACAAATTTATTTCTCTTCTCTTAAAATTTTGTGTCTAGCGTTATAGCACTCTTGATTAAACCAGGGCTGTTTAAGTTTATTTTTACAAGAATTATTGTGTTTATGCTTAACGCTGAAGACATTAGATGCACATTCGTGTAAAATTTCAGTAAACTTATCTGCAATAATATTAACATTTTCGTTGCTACAAATCTGTTCATTTACATCATTTAAAATGTTCCTTTTTGATCGAAGAAGGTTTAAAAATGATTCCCTTTTATTTTCATCCCATTTAATAATGGTATCACATTGTTCAGTTTGATTAGAGTTATCATTTACTTTATTACAAGGAATATTAAAACTTAATCCGTTATGGTCGGAAAATTCGTTGGGTTCGGCGACTGAAAAGTCGGAAATGCAATTCAAATCATTCATGTGTATAAGTAGATAATCTACAACACTTGATCCGTTAATTGAACAAAATGTACTTTGTCCCTATGGAGCCTCCCGTTACATATAATATACGATGTTGTTTGACAAAATTCAATTAAACGTCTACCTAAGCTGTCAATTAATTTATCTTTAGATACACGCGGGGGAATTTCAACATTACATGATAGTCCATTTTCTTGATCAATGTAGTTATCATATGATAATATTTCTGATTGATTTGAGGTTCTACTATTTAAATCTCCTAGAATAAAACATTTACCTAACAGTTTATACTTTTCTAGACCAGATTCAATTTCATCAAAAAAGGAGAAATTGTCTGTGTTAATTACCGTGGAACTATTTGGTGTTATATAAGTACAGCACAAATAAACGTCTTCATTAAAACAGAATAATTGTTTATCTACTTTCACCCGTACTATTCCATTTTGAATAGTTTCAACAATTTTAATATGTTTATCTAAAATGTCTTTGTAATATATACTTATACCGCCGCTATAACGACCTTTTGTAGTATTTAATGATTTATTTCCAAAAAGATGAAAACTTTTATATCCATTAATATCCAAATTTAAATGGGTTTTGTCTGATATCCATGTCTCTTGTAAAAATATTATATCATAGTCACTTAATAATTCTATAAAATCTGAGTCCGAGATTTTTCGCGCTAATCCGTGTATATTCCACGATAACAGTTTTATATCATTCTCATGACACCACTAGTTTCTTCTATCGTGGCTATAAGTTTGTTCTTTTCCGTTGATGAATCTCTGGAATGGTTTGTTGTTTAATAAAAGTTTATTTCCAATTATTTTCGTTGCGTGACCCTTCTTTCTTTCGTCGGCCGCGTTCTCCATGTGATGAGATCATTTATTAACAAACGAGGTGTATAGCTTACTAATCTAATCCCACGATAGTTTAACGGTATCCGTTTGTCTGTGTTTTGATCTTTTAATATCGGACAAATTATCGCCTTACGCCAGAGAGACGGTATGATGCTACAGTCAAAGATCAATTGAAATAGTTTTTGTAAAGTGGCAATAACTGGTGCATTTTTCAAAACATCATAGGGTATGTTATCAAGGCCGCAGGATGAGTACTTTTTCGCTTGCATAACTATATTTGAAATTTCAGTCATTGTAATATTGCTTTCATATAATGGGTCTTGCATGTTCATTTCGAGTATTGTTTATGTAATTTTTCTCGGTCATAATGTACGTCATCAAAATCACTATTTTCACATCGGTTATACAGGTTTTTGAAGTCTATTCGCCATTTTTCTAAAACCCGCCTCTCTTCACTTATAACACTGTCATTTTCAATAACTTCAACTGGTATTGTTTTATTGGTTCTGGGCCCAAGGCTTTTGATTTTACGCCAGAATTCTGTTGGGTTCGATATTGATATCTCCTCCAACTCAACTGCTTGCAGCTGTCGATATACCCTTTCCGTTTGCCGCAGTAGTTTATCGAACTTATTTCGCGCTTCAATGTAAAGACTGCGTAAATAACGTTTTTGTTGATTATTGCCGATATATTTCAAAAACTGTCTCTCTTTGGCTCGCATTTCGTTCCAACAGTTTTGTGCAAATCATCGTTCCAGTATGGTTTACCTTGCTTTCGGCGTTTTCGTGTTTTACTTTTACTATTGTACATTGGGACAACCATAATCATTTCGTCCATGATTGTGTCACACAATTAATCATATACAGTGTTAATGTCGCTTTGATTTTCCCGTGAAAATTCAATTTCTGATATTAAATTATCGATAGCTGTTCTAGCCCGGTCATTATCCATAAAATCTGAGGGTATTTTGCGTAATTTAAAACGCCTTTCGTGGGCATTTGTGCTTAAAGGGTCTGATAGGCTAGAAGCACGTAACCGTGACAGTCAAATTCCATAAAAATGGCCGAATGGTCAGGTAGCCTAGAGCGTTCGCCATGTAACCTATATAGTAGATTTTGATCGCAGATCTCTTGCATTGTTGTAACGCGAAAATTGGTACATTTTGTAAGAATGTCTTGCGGTACAAACCAGTAATCTACAACTGCGCGACCTTTACTACTAATTGAAGTATAATTGTCCAGATTTATAGAATTAAACCGCCCATTTAAAACCACAAATTTCGAGTCAATGCGAAAGTCAATGAAATCACGACCGTGCTGATTAACATTGAGATCTAACGGTTCACGAGGCGATATGAGATCACAGTAGTCAATGTTGTCCGATAGGTTCCCTATTCGAGCGTTTAAATCTGCCCCGACAAAGATATAGTCACTTTCATAATTACTGTAAATCTGGGTCAGTAGGTGAGAAAAGAACGATTGGGCGTCCCTTCCCCTGGCGGAATTTTCAGGCAGCAAATAACAGGAATATACTATGAAGTTAATTTCGGTCGATTTATTGACGAATTTCAGTCCTAATATTCCATCGAATAATTTGTCTATGATTTCAATATTAAATGCATCAACAATACACTGTTTTATTAATAATCCGACTCCTCCAGAGGCTTTATAGGAGCATTTCGATGGATTTCACGTCTATTAAATCCATACCATACAAAACCTGGCATTTCGATCACTGCATCGTTTGCGAGATGTGTTTCACAAAGAGAGATTATATCCGCATTGAGACTTTCAACAATAGAGATCTCAGATACGCAAATTAGAGTTTTCTGTAGTCCATCCACATACGTTCAAATGTACAAAACGGATTTTGTCACTAGGTCGGGAAATACCCTAGTCAATATGTTGTTCCATTGGTTCCGAGTTTACGTCACGTGCACGTCGAGGGACGATTCGTCCGTTACCATCTACACGGAAGTTTTTCCCGCCGTCGGGCAGTTGTCGTAGTACGGCGCGTGCAGTTTGAACAATATCTCGTTCAGCGCGACTCCTGCAACTTTGTAGAAATACTTCTGTATAATCCCTGGAATTTTTCAACGACCATTTACTGCGCAAAACCAGCACTTTTTCATCAGGTTTGCTAAGTGTTATTTTAACAAGACCCGGCTTTCCAGCGACCCGGGTTTTAAATCGCACGACCTTTTGAATACATACATTTGTTCCGACTCCGTTCCCTAGCGCGTCAATGATATTTTGTGCCTTGCGTATGAGACACTCGGGTGTTTCCTCTGGTTCCTGAGTGACGCCATATGCGATAACGGATATGTCCGAGTCGTCCGCATTTTCTGGTCTAAACGAGGCCTGCACGTGAGTACCAGTTACATGATCACCATCTTGAACTCCTCGTGCTGAGATTCCATTAAGTTCCATATCACTGACTCTGTTAGTTAGAGATTGTATCTCTTGTACAACTTTATCAATTCTAGAGAATATATACAATGTATTTCCTTCTATACGGTATAAACGATTCAATGCACGACAATATAAGTGTATTACCGGTACTTCAAATATCGAAAGTTTGCTAGTGTATGTCAGGTTATTGGCAAATACTAGTATGATTCGATGTTGATGTACATAACTCTTTTTTTACATGAAATAACCGTTGCAATTTTGGTGTACAATAAAATCAAGTCCATGCTCATATACAGTGATTGAACAGAATTTAAAATGCACTTTAATCTAATAAAATCAGTTGGTACATATTTATTCTCTTCAAACAAAAGAGCACGCAAAATTAATACCTTTTTGACGTACAATATTGTAGCTTAAATTACTAATTAACTTCGCGAAACAATATGTGGGTTGTAATCGGAACTGCTCAGCCTTTGCAAATATTGTTTTAAAGTTTAGAATAACCTGCTAGGTTTTCATGCATATGTATCTTTATATGGCTTAACAGTAATATTTTTTCTGACAACTTAGAAAATCATTATCACGCATAACATAAACATTGTACATGTAATTACATACTCAGGCAATTTTAACCATTAACGTGCTAATTAACCTTGTTGCTATTGGCTTCCTGCATCTACATATCACTAAAATGATTATGAACAGTTCCTAAAATGAAGCTTGACTATTTAAGAAATTTAGCAGGGTTATGGTTAAAGGTTACCGGTGGCCATTATAACGATACATATGGTCTATAAACAAATAATATTGTATCATAGTTTGGGACCTTTCTGTTGAAAATGTTAAATCGTAAACATATACATGTAGAGTGCATTAACTGGAGTACAGGTATAAGTTACCCGCACTCCAGAGAATGCCCATTGATTGGCTCATTTTTCTGGGGTTAAGTTATTGTGACGACAGAGAAAGGAAACCCGCCAGAGACTTAAGATAAGCTATCCAGCTAGCTTACGGAACGTCGGTGCAAAGGCATGCTCGTGTCTGAAATATGTACGGAGGGGCACCTAAGGGTTTTCTTCTCCACTTAAGTTAAAAGGTGTCTTGTGACCTTAACTGTGTATGTGTGGCGTAAAACCCAAACCAAAAAACGATAATTTTCAAATTATCTACAATTCTCATCTAATGTTAAAAACAATCCTTCTTTGGATGTAGCAAGATTTTAAATGTTCCTTTATTTTTTCACAAGAATCATTGAGAACACCGACTCTGAACCAAAAGAGCTCCTGTACTTAGGTCGTCTGAAGGATCCCTTCACTTTGAAACGTTTCTGAAATGAACTTATTTGAAATATATCTAATTGTCCTATTTCTTCCTTCAGTTCCTCAATTTGACCCGATGTTAATGTGACATCTTCAAATTTGAAGACACATGACTCATGTACACTTTGCCCTGCCTTAATGAATTCTAATATTGTTTCCTTCCGTGCACGTATTTCACTCAGTTGAACAAAGCGCAAACATCGCGGGTCTGATGGAAAAGGAAGCGACATTATTTCAGATCCAACACCATGGAGTTGCATGTGTTTTAATTCTTTACACGACTTGATAATTCTCATAATATCACCCACTATTTCCGGGTCCTTTGGATTAAACACACGCAGTTCCTCTAGACGATCTGCCTTGCTTATATGACGAAGCATACCACATCCAAATCTGCTGTCAAAATACTTCATTTCTGTACTGACTAAATCCGAAGTAGTTATTTCAGTTGCTATGGTACTATTGCACTGACATATTTCGTCTTTAAAACAGTTCACACAGAGAGCGTGACATTCAGACAAATGATTCGAGTCTGTAAGTAACCGTGTAATTGTACTATGATTTAACATGACATCGTTCAATGAAATCTTTCTTAGATTTTGTAATTTTGATAGGTGGAAATGTTCTGGTATTTCGATTCTTCCTGTTTTTACTGCAAGACAAACCAATGTGCTACTTGAACGGTTAAGTATATCTATGAACTCTTTTTTCGGAAATTTCCCAAAAAGACCACTAAAAACTAGAAGCTTTAGTGATTTTGTTTTGGAAATATGAGTTAATTCTGCATCTGTTAGTCCGGAATTCGTGCTTAATGATTCTACACATAGAGGATCAAAGTTCAAAATATATTTATTCACAGTTTCATCCCATAGATGCACATCTTTCAATTTAAACTTGGGTAACGTAGTATTCTGACATTCAACCGACTCTTTAATGCTTGAAAACAATAAACCTTGTATCATCAAAATATAAATCCTTGATGAATCCACAGATCTATATGATGTAAAACGAGTATCTTTATCAGTGAGATTTGCAATATGCTTCGAGATTCTGTATAAAATCTGCGGACTCATACCACCAATAAACTGAATCACTTTCCCCATTTCCAAGACCTTTTCCACATTATTACACACTTCCAATAGAGTATCGACTGCCGCATTGTCTTCCGAAATAACCACATGCAGAGCAGCAAAATATTCCTGAAAGGTCTTATGAATAAAAGTAACTGTTTTGCATCTATTTATAACGGACCTACCGAGTAACAAACGTTGAGAAAGAATTCCAGTTTTCAAACAAAATTGCATTTCTTCATCAGATATTCCAAATGTTGCAAGGAATGAGCCCTCAAAAACTAAATTAGTCTTTCCCCCACCTCCTAACAATGCCTTAAATGCAAACTTAGCGAGGATTTTTAGAAACTGTATCATATTTTGACAATTGTTTTTATTTGGAAATAAATTCCGAGCAGTATGACTAGATTGCAGTTTTTTCAAAGTTGCTTCAAATTGTTCGTCATGACAATTTCGCTCTTTGGCAATTCGAATTAACTGTTCTAATACCGAAGAATATACACCGCATAAGGAAGAGCCGATACCATATTGCTCGTGCCACAGACATGCCAACAGTTTGAGAAGAATAGGAACTGACTCTAAATTTTGGAAATATTTCAAATCCAAACACTGTATAAAACTGTCAACATCTTCAACAGACGTATATGAACTATCATTAAGTCTTTCAATTACAGTTTTTGCTAGTGTCTTGGCATCTGATGAATTAATTCCTATCAATTTTATCTCAACATCACATTCTCCTGTTTTGGGACGTATCTTTTCTAATTTCCAAGGCCTTGCTGTGTACAGTGTAACATATGGCATTTTAACCTCCTTCTCTGGCAGACCACTGGTGATAAAAGGCGATTTTGGTAGCTTGTATGGAGCTTCCCATTCATCTAGACCGTCTAAGAGAATCAGGCAGCTATCAGAGTGTTCCCTTAAAATTACACTTAGCAAATCTTTGGAGTTGTCATTAAGTAATTGAGAACATATCATTTCTTCAATCGTCTTTTCTTTATCAGTATGCCGTAAACTTATGTAAAATAGATATGTAAATCTACTTACTGTTTCCCTATCTCTAGATTCTATATTTTCCCTGGTCCTGAACTTTGACTTGTTTGTAAAAAGAGAAAACATATCATCTCTGCATCTACGGGAATGAACTTTACACCAGGTTGATGTAAGTTTCCTGCAGAACGTTGTTTTACCAATACCGGCGTCTGCAGTAATAAAAATGTTTCTAAATCTTTTGTTTTCATCTTGGAAAAATATATCTTCGTAGAAGTAAACAGGTTCTCCTTTACAGGACACTTTCTGGTCGGGCTTATACACTCTTTCCATAATTAGAGGCACATATATATCATCTACATCAATGTCTTGCTCGGGTAGTAGGGGTGATATATCAGTCTTCAGATAATATTGTTGGTACAGGGTTATCAATTCTGTCTGTAAATCTAAAAGACAAAAAGATTAATGAAGTACTGATTCAAAATTGATTAAGCATTAATAAACTATTGGTACTCCTAGATGTTATTATTACATGAGACTTATATCTAAATATACAGTGATATTGTATAGAATATTGTTTTACAGAGGTTGGTAAGACGGTCAATGCTGACATATCCTAAAGAAAAATTTAAGTTCTGATCACTGACCTATTTTCCTTTCCAGAGTATGCGTATAATCAACATGTCCCTCTTTTGCAATCTGTAGATTTCTATTGGACGATGACATGTCGTCTATTTTCTTTTGCAAAAAAAAGAGAAATGTTTACATTCAGATAAGGGTGATAAATGAGACAACCAACAACTCTTTTGATTAACATATTCAAAAATATTAAAACATATCTTTAGTTTTTGCTCTAATTTTAAAGGGGTAAAATCTATCTGTTGAAATGAAAACAGAAAATACATACTAAATTGTGTTAGATTGTAGAAGTAAAAAATAATAGTGTGATAAAACATATATAATAGAAATAGTGTTGTCTCGATTGTCTCTGAAAATCGATAACTAATCGGACCAACCCAAAATCGGCGATAATCGATAGTCCTTTTAAAAATCGATAAAGTTGTATAATACAAAAACTGCCTGTCACAAAGTTGTATTAGGTATTTGTGTTTTTTGTTTTGGATTCAAAGGGTACATCTTACTTTAATCTTGGAGACAAGAGTTTATTTATTCTCAAAATGTGGTCACTACTGTAGAAAAACATACATAGAAGGATTGGTACCTGAAGAAAAAAGGGCCATAATAAATGCGAAACTCAATTATACTATCGGCAGACAATCGATTGTGGTGGTCCGATTATCGATAGTGATTTTCGAGTCCGATACCCAACACTAAATAGAAACATGTGTTAGAATTTTTGAAAACATGTTTCAGGTAAGTTATAAAACATGCATGAGGTTGGTGATAAAACGTTTGTCGGGTTTATGATAAAACATGTGTCGGGTAAGGAAAATATGTGCCGAAATGAGAAACATGGTAGTGTTAAAAATGAATCAAGTAGTGATAAACAATGTTTAAGGTGGTTCAAACAGATAAATACCTGTTGTAATTCCTTTACTTGAAGAGTTAATTGACTGTGGACCTGCTCCTGAATAAGCTGACGATTTTCAATTGTTTCAATATGCTCCTTTATAACTTCTTGATTTTGACTAATCTTCTCCATAATTTCTTGTTGAAGCTCCTCAGAATGTTTTAATCGATCATCTGTTTCACGTTGTTTTCTTTGTCCGATTATATGAGAGCTCCGTATCTTTGTCAACTGTGTTGACATACGTTTAAGTTCTCCTCGTGTATTTTCCAATTGCTCTGTTGCAGATTCACTTTTTGTGTCGATACTGGACTCAATTTGCCTTAAAGCCTCAACCTGAGCTAATTCTATTTCACTTAACGCGTCTGCTCTCCTTTCTTCTAAAGCATGTATAGCATTGTTTCTTAACTCTAATTCGTCTTTCATGTTAATAAATAAAGGGCATGTCTTAAGCTTTAATGAAAGAAAAAACACAAAATTATTTCATTAATTCAATGAATTAAAAGTATCATATACATAACAAGACAGAAAACCAATTAATATGCCCTTTTTGTATTATTATATGTTTCCGGACAAGATTTTTTCTTTCAAAATGTATAAAAAGAAACATTTACTCCATAAATATATACCTAAGTTAATGAGTAATTTAAAGCAGCGGTCACCTATATATCAAATAATCAATGACCACATACCTCGGTAAGATTCTTGATTGCTTTTTTGGCTGCTTTGTCATTATGAAATGCCTTTGGATCCGAAAGCATACTTATAAATACATCAATATATGCCTTCATTTCAGTTTCTTGGAGTTCAAGAGTTGGACTGTGAAATATTTTATTTCGTACTTCCCGAGCCTGTAATAGATAATACAATACATATGTGCAAGCTGGTCAAATTGTGTGCATATTTCATATGAAAACACTTAAAGCTTGTACATAACAAATTCCATTTATTTAATTTCAATCAACTGTAAATGTCTAATGACTATTATAACTACATGCACTTTTACACTTACTCTTGTAAACGGATCGTTACTCTGTGTATTGGTTGGATACAGTGTGATGGATAGCTCATTCCTGATGAATGTATTATTTGTAATGATTGCAAGAAGTCCAGATATGTCAGTATCTTTGGCAGAAGTTGACTGACTTTGACTTGTATGGAAACAATTTGCTATACTCCAGTAATGTGTACACCAAAGTGCCGGGTCCGTATTCTTCCAAAGCGGGTCTGTATAAACGTGTTGCTCCACTATCAGGTCGTACATGTAACTGCAAATACCATTAGGACATATTCTTCTTCCATGTTTTGAACTACACAAACATTTAGATTTTATCATCTGTATACATATTTTACCACAACTGGCATGGTGTGGAAGTAAATTATCAAGCGTGCATTGGGAACAAACGATTGGAACGTTGCGAGCAGACGAATGGTTTGTAGATATCACCTTAGCAACTAGCTCCTTCTGTTGTTTCATCGCCAGTTCATTTACAAAGCCGTATAAACCCTCGTGGGCATATCCGAGACATAAAGCCCCTCTTATCCAGTTTATATATAAGGGGTTCTCTAAACGTTGTTTATGAGTCATCATGATTATGTCCATTTATATTGTTTCCTTTTTGTCGTAATTAAGAATTAAATATAGCTCCATTTATGGCCTTATACATGATCGTAGAATGTCATTTTATACATAGCAAGTGTAACGCAATTAAATTAGTAACTGTCATGTGAATATGATACGTTTATTTATAGATATAGGCTTCTTTTAACCGGAGACATTCCGCCTATTCATACAGGAAATCTTTAAGTGCATAGTCGATAGTGCAATATCATTAACGTTAATTTATCAAATTAAACAAAATATATATCAAACTGTTAGATGATTTAAATACACAAAAATCATACTATATGACTGTATCATATAACAAATCAAATACAAAAGTAAACTTTGTTATCCATAAAGAAAAGTAAAAAATCCTCCGAAAAATATACCCGACGAAAAATCCGTCATAAGTCACCCATGCCAGGTACAGATATTAATTACTAATATACGTACCTGCCCATGCATAGCCTGTGCAATATACTCTCTAAGCCTTAAACCTCACAATATCAAATGAAATGTCTAAAGTTACCATATATCCTTATAATTTCTTTGGATATTTAATGGAAACTTTATCGAACATAAAACTCCGTTCTAAAGAAACACACAAATAACTACTTTTCTCTGAGTTTAAATAAAGGAAGTAAACACGTGACTTTTCACGTGTATTCTATATTTGATCAGGAAGGATCGTTTCCCAGTACTTCGTGATCATTGATCAAATATTTGATTTTAGTGTTAAAGATTGAATACTGCTCAAGCTGATAGGGGTGCGAGGGGGTACACTTTTTTCTCATGGACAGACTCAATTAAACCGTTGTCTGTGTTTTCACGTTTTTACTAGACAAGTGTTGCCATTCCTCTTATCCCTGTATTAGAAAAGAGATTGTTTCGCCCACTGATTCACGTTACCTAGTCATTCAGAACCGACGTAACATGAAACTGTTATGCCACTGTAGTGATTAATGAGTTTATCTTGCATAATTTTGGTATATATAAAATTTTAATGCTTTTATTGAAAAGTTCAATGTACATGTGTATTATGGTATTAAAAAAAGTAAAAAAAAATATCTGCATTCATGATTTATAAAACGTTTGGCAAATATCTTGTTGTGTCTCGTTGACTTCAATGAAGTTCTCACTGACAAGATATCATTTTATTTTACAAACTCAAAGATAGGTTATATGTAGTTGTTATGCCCGGGGTATATATTGTTTCGATAATGTAGGTCGGTCTGACGGACCGTCCGTCGGTAGACCACATGGTTTCCGCTGATCATCTTAAAAACAATGTGTAACAAAGTCTTCATATTTCACATTCTGCTTGAATGGTCATAACTAGTAGATGACCCCTATTGATTTTGGGGTCACTAGGTCAAAGGTAAAGGTCACAGGGGCCTTCAATGTCAAATTTTGATTAGACATTAGAAATTACACCCTTGGTCCAAATTCCATGTCTGTATGTCAAAAAGCAAGAAAGTAGATCAATTAATATCAATTATATTAAAAGTTAGTCAGTTAATATCATGATTCAATATGACATCAGAAAATTATACCCATGGTCCAAATTTCTAGTCTGTACATAAAAAAACAAGAGCACCGCTAGGCGGAGCATTATATGCCCGAAAGTGTTTTTTTTTTCTTTACTAAGGATGAAGCATTTGTAAGACATTACATAAATTAAATAAAGTATTACCTCCTTCAAATAGCAATCCTCCTATAAAGTTAGAATATTGTGGGCCAAATGGAACTTCAGTTATGCCCTGGAAACTGTTTTTAGTTTTGAGGTAATAGCTACTTGAACCTTGACCGTGTGACCCCAAAATCAATAGGGGTGTTCTACCCAATATGGACAATCATCCTATGAAGTTTTAACACTATGGGCCAAATAGAAATAAAGTTATACCCTGGAAACTGTTTTCAGTTTTAAAGTAATAGCGACCTTGACCTTTGACCCCAAAATCAATAAGGGTCTCCTACGCAATATGGGCAATCATCCTATGAAGTTTGAACACTGTGGGCCAAATGGAACTCAAGTTACGTTCCGGAAACTGTTTTCAGTTTTAAGGTAATAGTGACCTTGACCTTTGACCTTGTGACCTTAAAATCAACAGGGGTCTTCTACCCAATATGGACAATCATCCTGTGAAGTTTGAATACTGTGGGCCACATGGAACTTAAGTTATGCTCCAGAAACTGTTTTCATTTTTAAAGTAAAATTGACCTTGACCTTTGACCTTGTGACCCCAAAATCAACAGGGGTCTTCTACCCAATGTGGACAATCATCCTATAAAGTTTGAACACTTTCGGCCAAATGGAACTTAAGTTATGCTCCGGAAACTGTTTTCAGTTTTAAGGTCATAGTGACCTTGACCTTTGACCTTGTGACCCCAAAATCAATAGGGGTCTTCTACCCAATATGGACAATCATCCTATGAAGTTTGAATACTGTGGGCCACATGGAACTTAAGTTAGGCTCCCGAAACTGTTTTCAGTTTAAAAGTAATAATGACCTTGACCTTGTGACCCCAAAATCAATAAGGGTCTTCTACCCAATATGGACAATCATCCTATGAAGTTTGAACATTGTGGGTCGAATGGAATTTAAGTTATGCTCCGGAAACTGTTTTCAGTTTTAAGGTCAAAGTGACCTTGACCTTGTGACCCCAAAATCTATAGGGGTCTTCTACCCAATATGGACAATCATCCTATGAAGTTTGAATGTTATGGGCCACATGGAACTTAAGTTATGCTCCGGAAACCAAATTGCTAACGGACGGACGGAAGTTCTCACAGGACAGTAATTATGTGGCTACTCTATTGTTCTCTCTATTGTTCTTTTTAGCCACACAAAAGAAAATAGCCACATAAAAGCATTACGGAATGAATGACATCAAAGAGAAAGAACAGTTACCTATTGTCCCTCTAGCCACATAATTACTCTCCTGTGAGTGCGGACGGACAGACGGACGGACGGACGGACGCCAGGGGGTATAACATAATATGCCCCAAATTCTTTCGGGCATATAAAAAAGAAAAAAAAGTAGGTTGTGCGATATCAAAAAATATCAAAAGTTGGCTAGTGGATATAAAAATTCAATTCAGGATCAGAAATTAAACCCCTTGTCCAAATTTCAAGTAGGTACATCAAAAAACAAGAAACAAGGTCAAACGATATCATTAATATCAAAAATAGTCAGTTACTATCTTAATTCAATTTACATCAGAAATTACATTCCTGGTCCAACTTTCAAGTCTGTACATCAAAAAACAAGAAAGTAGGTGAAATCTTTCAAAAATATAAATAACAGCCCAGCTGATACCAAAATTCAATTATGCACATGAAACATCAGGCAAATTTTATTTATTATAATGTGCTGAGTTTCTCTTGCCAGAGGTCATGACCTCAAATAATTTCATCAGCAAACAGGTCATTCAGATGTATGAAAGACATTCCAACATGAGTTGTTTCCCTTTCATTAAACTATAATTTGTAGAAATGCCATGGTCTGGGGTATTTTAGCTTTAGCAGCCCCTAAAAGGTGCCAATCAAATAAATATGAGCAATTTTTATAAAAAATTACAATAAGAATGCTAATAACAAAGTTTGGTGATCATCCATCCATAAGTTCTGTAGAAAAAGCTGTCTAAAGGTTTATATTATTTTTAGCTCCCTTGACCCCTAAAAGGGGCCAATCAAATTAATATGAGCAAATTTGATAAAAGACTAGATCATCCACCAATTGGTTCTGAAGAAGATGTCTAATGGTTTTTCTATTTTTAGCTTTCTTGACCCCTATAAGGGGCCAATTGAAATCATATGAGCAAATTTAAGTGTGACTGTCACAAGGATGCTACAGACCAAATTTGAAGTAAATCTGTCCAGCGGTTTCAGAGAAGATGATTGTTCATGCATGACAACGGACTACGGACCATCCCCCTTTGATACTAATAGCTCACCCTGAACCTTCGGTTCTGGTGAGCTATTAGTATCAAAGGGGGATGGTCCAGAAATAATGCACGGAGGGACACCTGAAATCTTCCTCCATCAGTAATTGTGCCTGAAATAATGCAGAGGGGCACACGAGTGTCTATATGACCTTTACACTGTTTGTTTAATCACAAACAAATAAAATATATTTTAAAATTTTATTTCTTTCATTTACCATAATCATAATCATCAATATTAATAACAAGTTAATATAACAAACAGTTCACATTATAATATATTCTTGAACATGATTAATTCTTATACAAAATGTAATACATTAACATTACAAAAATGATTGTGGTTAACTAAACAATTCATGGTCTCCTTGACGTTTGACATTTCAGACATTCAGGGTTTCACAGACATTACTGATACACTAACAGACATTTGTTTCACAGACATTTCATGTACTAGCCAGGATACATTTACACAATTATTCAAGGTTTCACAGACATTTCATGTACTTAACCTGATACACAAAGGTTTCACAGACATTTCTTGTACTAAAACTGATACACAAACATTCAGGGTTTTACAGACTTATATATTTAACAGACATTCAAGGAAATCTAGGGTTTTCACAGATATATTTAAAGTTTCAATGAAATTACATTAAATTCATCGCAACAAGTACCTCCAGTACATGGTTTCCTGCACAGTATTGTTGATCAATAATAAATTACAGCAAATACAGAGTTACAACAAAATGAAACTGTTTAATTTAAAAAAATTAAAACACCCAAAAAAAGAACCGGGTTTTTTGGGGGAAATTTCCCCCCAATTTTTCCCCCCAAAAAAAAAAGTAAAAAAAAAAAAACGCTGTAAAATTCTCTCCAATAAAGTGACATTATCATGTTACATCCAATATGGGACTAGCTCATCTATTTCTGTATTTACAAATCTATCATAAGTTATTGATTCATGAAAAGATACAAAATACATTTGGAAAGCATAAATTAAAATACTATTTAATTTTACAATTTATACAAACTGAACAAAGTTAAAACTAAGCTATGAATTCTTAAAATTTGGTATTTACAATTTCATGAGTAATATATGGCCGCTTTAATTAGCCTACTGAATTTATTAAATCACAGCTTCCATATCTTGGAACTTTTAATCATCACTTGTGATGATATAAAGATGAAAATTTAATTAGCTAACAGCATACAGCCAGTGGTCAGACTGCCTGAATACTACACTTGTGACAAAGGACAATCACATTTAGACAGAGTAAGGAGTTTTTTTGTGAACATTGAAATTAAATATAACAGATTATTTAGCTTTTGCCATAATGAACAAATTTTTTTTTCATTTATGAATTTGTACGTGATTGTATAGAGCTGGAACTGAACAACTATGAAACGATGGAAGATATACAGAAATTTTCTCAGCTCAAACTTTAGATTTCAGGTATTGATTGGTCAGAAACCGACAAAGTTCTTAAGATAAGTTAACAATTTGGCCATTTCCTCTGGGAATTTTTAACTGTAATGTACAAAATAACAAATAGTACGGAAAGACTTTATACCTTTGTAATAAAACACACGATGATTTTTCACACACTCTTGAATGGAAAACAATTTCCCTGAAATTTTCATGTCAACAATTGATAAAAATAACTTGAATATTCTTTGTAGATTAAAACAATTACAGAAATTACAAGACAAACGTGCAAATGAAATCTTCAACACATTTCCTTATGGATTTGCATTAATTAGAACAAATATAGCAAGTTACTAATAAAATTTTATCCCTACTTGAAATCGCAAAATTAAAATATATACCCCAAGACATTAAATAACATGACAGTTAAAATTGATCTATTATATAAAACATACAATATCTATATATAATTTTACATATTTACAAAATGTATAGTACATATAAATCTGGGGTATGGGAAGGGAAACATTACCATGGTTTTATTTTATGACATTAAAAAGTACTCCACTGAGGTTCAAAAGTCTAAAACTATGAAATTTGAATTTCTTTCATAGATCAGCTTCGGCACTTAAAACCAAAAGATATTCACAGGAATATTAAGAATATACAAATGAAAAATGAAAATGCTATTTGTCCTATCCTAAGCCTGATTTGAGTTAAAAGCATTGTAACTGTCATTTTTCACAATTAGAATAATTATTCTAGAAAAATGGAGTGAACAAATGATCTGTAATTTTACACACATGTTATTTGTCTAGACATACATCAAATGGAAAGTTAATCTTGAAAAAATATTTCCAATCCCAACAAGATCAGTGGAGTCCCTTTAAATAAAGCAAGTGATTTACACATTGCAAACTGCAAAGAGGTTAAAATTTGCAAAAATAGCCCTTACTGTGTTAGTCATGCAGTAAAAATATTGTAGCAAATACGACAAAATCAGTCATTCATTGCACATAACATATAAATTATTAATTAAATCTTAAATATTTCCATTTTTTCTTAAAATCTTTTTTTTAAAGTTTGATTTTCTTGAAATAGTTTGGATTATCTGGACTAATGCAGCTTTAATGAACACTGGGCCATGTTATAATATGGAACACATATTTGATATAGATGAAGCTGACTAGTTTTCAGTTAAACATATAATGTAACATTACACATAACAATTCTAGTTTCATATAAATCAGACATTTGATTTATAATAATTACAAAATAACAACATGGTTTCAAAATAATATCTGAGTATTTATATTCATCATGAAAATTAGAATTGCAAAATTATTTGAAGGGCATGATAAAAACTTCCTTTAGCAAATCTAAAAACACATATTTCATTTTCTTAAACCCTTGTAAATGTCATTTTAATATCTTTTGAACTTGTAAAAACCATTGCAATTACATTTGTTGCAATACGTTAGTATTTTGGCAACACTATTTGTTTTACTTCTTGTATTTTAAAGATCATCTCATAGTTCAATTCTACTGAGTCTAGTCTCACATTAAATTATATGGTATCAAAAGCAGACCATACCAATAGCTGAATATATAATACTCAATTAGTCTTAAAATAGTTACTTTACTTATCGTAAAATAAATGTATATTCTCATTGTACTCAAACAAAGTAAGATTTTGTTTATTATTATAACATGTAATAAAAGCTTTCTTGATATTTTCTAACATCTCTTGAATAAATGTTTTTCTGGTATTATTTTCCGTTATGATGACATCATTCTGGAGACATGTTTTCGTTCTATTATGACATCACTGATGACATCATCAATGATGGTCCTCGTGGTGATCAAGAGGAGGTGGTTTATCTGGCATGGCAGAACGGGTACCAGCTGTTAGATATCCAGCTACAGACGGTCCTGTGGGACCTGAAATAATATAATACAACAAATTAAATCATATAAAATCTACGAAAAGTTAAAAACAAATCACTTACTACAAGTGTCACAACAAAGTCTGTAAAATAAATGTTTTAAACCTGCAATGATTG
Organism: Ruditapes philippinarum; assembly: GCF_026571515.1. NCBI lineage: Eukaryota > Metazoa > Mollusca > Bivalvia > Venerida > Veneridae > Ruditapes > Ruditapes philippinarum. The sequence continues at coordinate 78,286 of NW_026863577.1, forward strand.
GTCTTCAACTTCTTCCTCATTATATTTAATTTCACTTTAAATTAACATACTTTAAACAATACTAGTACATAATATCTAACTCAGTAGAAAACTTGTACTTGTTTATATATTATTAAATAACTATACGTTATTAGTCCTATAAAACAGCATCTGCCACGTTCAATAACACGATGGCCTGCCTAAAAACAGTGCCTATATCTATATCACTTTTTCGGCCTCGGGCCGAGAAGTGATATAGATATAAAGCCCGCATTTAAAGTAATTTGATTGGCTAACAAAGCAGTGTAGTTATTTTTACAGTTGTTCTTTGTAATAATTAAAACAAGAGAATTAAAATAAGAAAAAAAATATCAGAGGATTAAATGTGAAATATTATAAGTACATGTAGTTATTTAATAAAATTGTCAATAAATAAGTGATTTGATATTGGCCACGTTATTTGTCCTCGGGTTAGTCGTATTGGCCCTCGGCCTTCGGCCAATACGACTGTCCTCGGACAAATAACAGGGCCAATATCAAGTCACTTATTTATTAACATATATTACAAATCCTGTTTGAGTGTTCAGACATATTTATATTGATCATTTTAACAGTAAAACTGTGCAAGAGACCAAACACCCTCAATTCTTTACCATGCATCTTTTATCAACAAAAAGAAAAAAAGAAAAAGATGACTCTTGGCAGAATAAACAACCTTTATGAAGGTAAGGTAAGATAAGCTACCATATACTTCCATTTAAATTTGACGAGGCTCTATACTCTTGACTGACAAACTTAATTTTTTTAATTAATGAATATGATACCCGTGAAATTGATAAGGAAACTTTCAAAATAAAGGTTGTAATGGAAGATTATTAGGAAAAGTCATCATGTTAACTGTGATGATTTTTCAATGAAAGAACAAGAGCTGTTGGCTGGACAGCATACTTAACTAATCTAAGTGCTTGATTTTACAAAAGCCTGGATAATGTTGAATTTCCTCAGTTTAAAAAAAGGACCATAATTCTGTCACAATCCATGTTAGAGTTATGGACATTGGTCAGTGACCTCCTATTATGCTCCCAAATAAGTGTGTGAAGTTTCAACACATTCCCTTCAGTCCTTTTGAGACACCAACTTACATGCCAAAGCCTATGCGAATACAATAGTCCTGCCTTATAATTCTGTAAAAAGTCAAGCTCAAAATTCCCTACCCATTAACTTCTTTTCAACTCACTTTCTTTTCAATGATAAGAATGCCAAACAAAATATTGAGCATGTAAAAATAATTCTTTCACTTAAGTTTCTGTTTAATTATCTATTAGACAAACAAAAGAAAAAGATATGATTGCTCCATGGGATTATCTTCTCTGGATAATAGCATGCAATTTTAATATTTACACAAACACACAGACTGATGATATTCATAATATTGTAACATGCAAACTGGTGTATATAGACCCATACTTTCTTTTTGGAAGCTAAATGAAGAACTCAAACTTTCTATCATATTTTTAAATATCCTGCTTAATACACAATGATATTATCAATCAATATTATATAATATTATTTTTTCACAACATTAATACAAGATCTGTATAGATCAATATATAAATAAATATATTTCAAAATAAATAATAATTCAAAAAAATAATAATACAACAAATACCCCCCCACTTGCCAAATTGGTAGACAAATAACAGATAAAATTTCTTGAAAATGTAACCCTGAAGACCAAGACCATTCTAATTCAATTAGAATTGTGTTCAAAATGAAGCTCTTATTTTAAAAGGTATGATAAGTTAAAGTAAATAGCCCGTGCAGAAAATATTTCCTGTTCTCAGGAAGTCCCAGGAAATCCCAGGATTATCCCAGGATTTGTTTTCTACCTCTTAACAAAAGTCCTGTTTATAGGATATCTCAAGACTTTTGAAGATACTGAACAGGACAAAACAGGAATTGTCAGGACTTTAATCTTACCAACAGGAAAAAACAGGAAATCTCAGGACTTTTATTTTCAAATATGTCCTGAGGACAGGAATTATCAGGACTTTAGTCAAAGACAAGAAAAATATTTTCTTAGAAAGCCTTTCTGTAAAGTGAAAAGTAAGAAGTCTTGTTAATTCCTGTTCTTTGGACAGAGGAATAAATGAAATAACTTCTGTGAGACTTTTTATTACTGAGCAAAGCTGAAAAATTGCTAAGTATAAAAACATGAGAAAAATTGATAAAAAATATATTGAAGTTGGTTTGTAAAAGTTTTCTTTAACACAATGGGTATCAAAATAATCAGAATTTAAAATTCTATAATCTTAGACCTTAATGAAAACTATTAAGATTTTTTTCAAAAAAGAGAAAAAGTTGCTAACTGATTTTTGAACATAGCAAGGAAATTGTTTTTTTTTTATTAAATAAGTTATTGTAATAGGGAAAATCAAATATACATGTATATAACCTGCAGATAGTTTGACACAGATTCTGAGCGGAATACTGGGACAGCTAGAATTGGCATGGAATCAGGGATTTCTGTGTGGACCATGGACAGAAATGAAATTCTATGTCATTCCATTTCAAAACAAAAACAATTCACATAAAAGTTACCCAAAGCATTATTCTACTATTGGTTTTTTTTGCACTTACAAACATTGAAATGTATAATTATGTTTTCAACCTATTGTACTTCTTACATTTCTTTTTTGCTCAAGTTTGAAATTTTACCAAGAGAGACAGGTGTAATTTTTTTTAGACATTTAGGCCTGTATTTTAGATATTTAACAGAAATAAAACAGCTCATGAAACTGTCCTTTTTATCTATTTCAAATCAAGGAACCAAATTTTGCCTGATACACTTAGGATAAATAAGTACTACACCCACTTAGATATTACACCACACAGATCAAAGATCTGATAAAACTGGCCACCTTTGTTCTCCCACCATATGTGCATGACTAATTTACTCTCTGGTCATTCACTGGTCATTCCTACAAATCAGACTGTTCCATGTGATTATTTTGGGGAGAGGTAACATTACAAATTTGAATGCTATGCAGAATATGTCTAGGACATTGCAATTTTTCTTCTTTATTAAATTCATGATTATTTAAATCTACTTATCTATTAGCTATTTGATGTGGTTTTTTACATTCAATGAATGTTATATAAAATGATAACTGCTTTGATTTTTGGATTAACCCTGTTTTACCTAATGATGTACCTGTCCAGTTTGAATGGTCAGCTAGAAGCTTGGAAATAGTGTAAATTACAGAGGATCTACTTCATGTTTAAGCAATTTTGGAGATATTGTTTTGTTTAAGATGATAATGTGTTTAAGTTTAATAAGTATAGTTATGGTTAATAAGAATGACAAGAATCAGAATCACCTTGGACAAGGAGATATACAACAGAATCAGGTAATTAAACCTTAAGTTACATTTATACAGAAACAGGTTATATATGTATATCAAACAATCAAGGTAGCAAACTAAAATTTGTAACCACTTCATACATTGATTTACTAACAATTGATTTAAATCTAGATTTGATTGTCAAATTAATTTGTAACATATATAATATACAAAATAGCATATAAATAGATAGATTGTACGTCTTTTACATTTCTGCAACTTAAAATAATGTGAAACAAATTAAAATTATGAGGACTAAATGGTACAGTTCTATACTGACACCTGTCAGTAAGTTTTGTGCAGCTGAATCATAATTATTTATCATTTTTTGTGTTGTTTTCAATGGAAAAATCTGATATTAGATTTCACACAAATTGCAGGCTTAAAAGTGGGACCAGTTCTGAGTCTGACTCCGAGATGCTAGGTGAATAATGATGTGCAGTATTGAGCCCCAAAAGGTAATTGCCTTATTTTTTTTAATCTCTATATTTGACTATTCTGAATCTTTCCCAGGAAGAAAACAATTCATTGCACAATTATTTTAAACCATTTGTTATCTTTCTTTTAAAATTCTTATTTTAATTAAAGTTGCATTTCTTACCTTGGTTGAATTTTACATCTAACTTCTAAGCAATAAATTATTCTGCAACCAACAGTACTAAGCATTATAAGTGTAAAGTTTCTTTCTCAATGAAACAATGGCTTGCTGACAGGGTTTAAACCAATATGGCAAGCAATCTTTAGATTACTGGTCTGATTTGTTAACCTGCATTTGGCCATGCCACCACTTGAGTTTATATTGCATGTAAAGTTTCATGACATCACTGCTTATTTGATATTACAAAACTTTAATTTCAACAAAACTTTTTCTTCTCCATTACAATGAACAAATCTTATTTTTGAAATAAAAGACAATTAAAAATCAGAACACATTTCTTCTTTAAATTGATTTTTTAAAGAAAGAAGTCAAAGTCTTGTTGTAGGCAGGTTAAATGCAGGGTGATTATGTCATTTCTTAAAAATCACTTGAACAAGACCTTTTTCTTCTCATGCTAATTATATGCACATTTTTGTTAAATTTGAAAATGCTAAGGGGGCTAGAATTTGGTTTATTTATACTAACACATTATGATAAATAATTGTTACACTGCTTAAAAGAATAGAACTGTACTCAGTATTGCTAAACATGTCTTTTTTTACAGAAATAATGAAGGAGTCAGAGTGTCAGTCAGAGTGCCAACTGAGTTCAAGTCTGGGAGATAGTCAGCTGGAAGAAAATGACAGTTATCCTGAGAGCAAAATGATGTAAATGACATACAGGAAAAGTTTGTTAACTTGTGAATCAAAGCTAGTTTCATTAGTTGCCATCACAGTCAAACTTTTCAGAGTGTTTTTTCTCAAATCTATAAACTTTCATGGATCTTAAGTTCTAATTTGCTGACATTGGAAATAGTGTGTGATTTTTTTCATAGTACGTTTTTCTTTTGTTCTAATCCCTTCAATTATAATTATGTAATAATCATATACATATAAAATGTGATGAAATATTATAAAATAAATATTTTTAAACATTAAATTAGTATTTCAAAGCAGCTTTTACTATTTTCTACATTTTTACATGTCTGTCCTGGGGACAGGACATTTATTAGATAATGAGACTGTCCTGGGAACAGGACTTTCCTGGGATTACAGGACTGTCCTGGGAACAGGACTTTCCTGGGATTATAAGACTGTCCTGAGAACAAGACATTCCTGGGATAGCAGAGCAATATATTTTTCCTGTTTTTTCCTGTTTTCAAGAAGTTCCTGGGATTGTCCAGTCCCATTTAACGGCGTGAAAAAAGTCTCAGGATTTCTCAGGAAATCCTGGGATTTTTCAGGACAAATTCCTGAGATTTCTCAGGAATTCCTGGGATAGTCCCAGGACTTCTTGTTCATTTTCTGCACGGGAAGTTCAGTAACAAACACAACAAAAAAATATGCACTTGATCTTTAGACAAAAGTGGAGGCCATCGATGTAAACAGCTTTATTATAACAAGAGGGCCATGATGGCCCTAGATCGCTCACCTGACTTATCAAACTCATCCAAACAATTACCTAGACAAGCATTCTGACCAAGTCTCATGACAGGTGAGTCAAAAAGGTGACCACTACAGTGTTAACAAGGATTATCCATATTTGAGCAGTGCGACCTAGTTTTTTACCCAGGTGACACATATTCAAACTTGACCTAGAAATCATCAAAACAAACTTTCAGACCAATTTCCAGGATATTTGGATCAAAACAGTAGCAACTAGAGTGTTAACAAGATTTTTCTATTTTTAGCTCCGGTGACCTAGTTCCACATGCGATTTCGAACTCATCCAAGCAATTACCTAGACAAGCATCCTGACCAAGTTTGATGATAATTGAGTCGAAAATGTGACCACTAGAATGTCAACAAGGTTTTTCCATATTTGGGCGGTGTGACCTAGTTTTTCATCCAAGATGACCCATGTTCGAACTTGACTTAGAAATCATCAAAACAAACTTTCAGACCAATTAACAGAATATTTGGATTACAACAGTAGCCACTAGAGTGTTAACAAGATTTTTCTATTTTTAGCTCCGGTGACCTTCTTTTTCATCCGAGATGACCCATGTTCAATTTATTCCCAGCAATGACCTAGACAAGTTTCCTGACCAAGTTTGATGACAATTGAGTCAAAATTGTGACCACTAGAATGTTAACAAGGTTTTTTCTATTTTTAGCTCCTGTGACCTAGTTTTTCATCCGAGATGACCCATGTTCGAACTCATCCGAGCTATCACCAAGACAAGCATCTTGATCAAGTTTGATGATGATTGATGCAAAAATGTGACCGCTAGAGTGTTAACAAGATTTTCCTATTTTTAGCTCCGGTGACCTACTTTTTCATCAGAGATGACCCATGTTCGAACTCATCCGAGCTATCACCTAGACAAGCATCCTGACCAAGTTTGATGATGATTGAGGCAAAATTGTGACCTCTAGAGTGTTAACATGATTTTTCTATTTTTAGCTCCTGTGACCTAGTTTTTCATCCGAAATGACCCATGTTCGAACTCATCCGAGCTTTCACCTAGAAAAGCATCTTGACCAAGTTTGATGATGACTGATGCAAAAATGTGACCGCAAGAGTGTTAACAAGGTTTGTCTATTTTTAGCTCCGGTGACCTACTTTTTCATCCGAGATGACCAATGTTCGAACTCATCCGAGCTATCACCTAGACAAGCATCTTGACCAAGTTTGATGATGATTGATGCAAAAATGTGACCGCTAGAGTGTTAACAGGGTTTTTCTATTTTTAGTTTCGGTGACCTACTTTTTCATCCGAGATGACCCATGTTCGAACTCATCCGAGCTATCAACTAGAGAAGCATCCTGACCAAGTTTGATGATGATTGGGTCAAAAATGTGACCACTAGAGTGTTCACAAGGTTTTTCTATTTATAGCTCCTGTGACCTAGATTTTCATCGGAGATGACCCATGTTTCAAGTCCATAGCTTTCATACTTGAGGAGAAAAGACCAGGACAAAAATAAAGTAAGAAAATCAACAAAGGGCAATAACTCAAAAAATAAGAAATGCAGAGTATCACCTAGACAAGCATCTTGATCAAGTTTGATGATGATTGATGCAAAAATGTGACCTCTAGAGTGTTAACAAGGTTTTTCTATTTCTAGCTCCGGTGACCTACTTTTTCATCCGAGATGACCCATGTTCGAACTCATCCCAGCTATCACCTAGACAAGCATCTTGACCAAGTTTGATGATGATTGATGCAAAAATGTGGCCGCTAGAGTGTTAACAAGGTTTTTCTATTTTTAGTTCCGGTGACCTAGTTTTTCATCCGAGATGACCCATGTTCGAACTCATCCAAGCTATCAACTAGATAAGCATCCTGACCAAGTTTGATGATGATTGATGCAAAATGTGACCGCTAGAGTGTTAACAAGGTTTTTCTATTTATAGCTCCAGTGACCTAGTTTTTCATCCGAGATGACCCATATTCGAACTCATCCGAGCTATTATCTAAACAAGCATCCTGACCAAGTTTCATGATGATTGGGTCAAAAATGTGACCACTAGAGTGTTCACAAGGTTTTTCTATTTATAGCTCCTGTGACCTAGATTTTCATCGGAGATGACCCATGTTCGAACTCATCCAAGCAATTGACTAAACAAGCATCCTGACAAAGTTTGATGATGATTGGTTCAAAAATGTGACCGCTAGAGTGTTCACAAGCAATTGTGGACATACGACAGACTACGGACATTCACCGATCCTAAAAGCTCACCCTGAGCAAACTCAGGTGAGCTAAAAACCTTCACCTAAAGTCAAGTTTGTAAACCAAATACCTGCAGGGTTTCTTAAAAAGAAAATATTAAAATACAAAAACTGAGTGACTAACAGTATAGAACCTGGTCAGATTGCACTGAAGTGTAGGCTGGCTCTATACCAGGGTTAATTATTTTAGTAGCCAATTCATCTTAAAGTGATATTATGCTCTTCTTTCCATTGAACTAAAATGACTATATATTTCAAAAGATTGACTGTTATTATGGTGACTGACCAAAAGTTGATACTGGAAATCGTTTGGCATAAAAATATAAATCTGCTTTAAACTATTAAAAGACTGCCACTCTTTTTATCAATTGAACATTACAGAATAATAATGTTTGATGGATGTTTAAAGAAATTTCATAAGAAGTAAGTTATGATATTGAAAGAAATTTTGACAAAATATAAACTTATTTTGACTTTAACTTGTTCACTCAGTATATACCCTTAGATGGACACAATGTCACTTGATATATATAAAAATTTCTTCCGCCACCCAATGACCAGGGAGAGTAACCCTTTAAAACCAATGAACATGCCCGAAGAGTAAAAATTGGGTCATAAAATGACTTTTAAAATAAATAGACTGGTACAAAGTTTGCCAAATCTATACATGCTATTGATGTACCAAACACCGATACACAGTCTAGCATTATTATAATCAAGCATATAAACATGTAGATACAGAAGTGTAAGTGACACATTCATGTTAGTTTCTTGTTGTTTTTTTTTAACACTGGTTAGTTTTTTGAATATCACTTTTTACACAACAGTAATATTAAAAGCCAGTCTGACTTGAGAAAACTTAATACATAAAGCAAGAACAGCAAAATGTCTGTAACTCCGTTGTTTTTTCTCTTTAATAAAAAGTTATTTTTAAACAAGGGCTGTATATCAGACAGTGCATATGACTATTCTCAATTCTTGAGAGTGGAATAAGGACATGCCTTGAAACATGTGTATGAAAAAAGAGGCATGACTATATCAATATTTTAACAGATTTATGTTTTTAAGAAAATAAATATTCCACTTAATAACAAAGTATCACAGAGGACAAAGGAGTGTTGTGGCGGGTGTGAATGTATAAATTGAAGAAGGGCCATAATTTTTTTAATTCCAAGACAGAGTTTAGCACTCTTTGCATAAAGTAGAGTTAATTGTTGTTAACAAGACACTGTCAACACTCAAGTCCCATGAAGAAAAAGGGAGTTGTTCAAAAAACTTAACCAAGGTTAGGCCTAACATGGACATTAACTGCCAATGCTCAGGTAAGGACAGCTCTTCCATATATATGCATATCTAAAATAATGATATATTCAAGATAAAAATCATTGAAATATTTCATGAGTTACACTTGTTTTGCATAAAGCCAAATTCTAATGTACACATATTGCTTTAACAGTCAGATACGAGGGTTGTTCAAAAAGTAATAGGACTGCAGCGCTACGGTTCACATTTTTAAATTTACATTCATAATTTTACAAGAAACAAATATCGGAACATGTTCTCTATATACAGTGAAAAAATCAATACAAAATGTTTACAGATAACAATTCTGTGAAATTTTCAAATGACGAGGGGTACGAAACCCAGCGCACGCTGACAATACAATAAATGACGTTCATGACGTCGTTACTAATCATTACCGTTAATCATTTTTATCTAAGTTTATTAAAGCCACGTATATCTAATGAGATAAATAAAATTGTGTTTGATAGAAACGTCATAATATTCAAACATTTGGTGAAAACTGAAAAAGTAGACCCAAACAGACATAAAAATTGCCGGACAGTCCGCGTCCCCATTTACAGAGCATTTGCAATTGATGTCACTAACGTTCCGTCAATTTTCTGCTTTCATCCTTACCCTCTCCTGTAAGTGATTTTGTATTCGCCGTTTTAAATTGATTGTACCAGCTGAAAACGAGTGTCCTGATAGCAGGATAATTTTCTTTTCTAAATTTTATTATTTTGTATGTTTCTGAAAGAATATTGCCAATTTGTTGGCACAATTTAACGATCGCACGAATTTCTGTTTGTTTCTGTTTGTTACCGAGTGCCGAATTTCTACATTTAACGTCATGACCACATCTGTTCAAAACTAAATAATTATGCCATTTCATGCCCAAATGACATCAAATTTAGATATAATGTCACTTAAATATAAATGTGTTGGTGGAATGGACAAACAGAGTATTAATTATATATTAATTAGAAGTACCACTTAGCTTCAATAACTATTTCTATGTGCTGCGCCGGGTGCATGTTACAATGGTTATTCAATAACACAGGAAACACGTGTTCATCACAATAAATTAATAAACTTATGCATAAATTGTAGAAAACATTTTACGATCCCTATACATATGGAAATATTCTAAATTGGATGAAATATGAATATGCAAGACTCTCAGTCCTATTACTTTTTGAACAACCCTCGTATACATGTAAATCAGTAGATAGATTTTAAAAGAACAAAGCAAAAGTAAGATCAAATAAAATATCCCAGAATTAATGTTACTAAATTGTGCAACTGATTCTAGTTTCAAGTGTGAGTCAAAATATGTATAGTTGTAAGATGAAAATGAAGACAGACAAACAGATAACCTAATGATGTCTGTCCATTCATTGGGATTTTCTATCACATTAATGAATCATATGACATGTTTCCAAGTGTACTAAACTTATTTAATGCAGAAACACCCAAATGTGTCCCCAAATACATTGTTAAAAGTCAAGATAAAACCTCCAATATCTTTAAAGGCCCCTGCATAGTTTCATTTACCAGAATGAGAAAGATTTTAATATATGTAGCATGATGAACTTATAACTTATGTATTGATGCTTTAAATAGAAGTACATATGTGGAATATTATTGTACAGACTATGGGTTGGGGATTTTACGTCGCACTAGCACAGTAGGTCATATGGCAATTTTCCAGCTTCACTAATGGAGGAAGACCTCAGGTGACCCTCGTGCATTATTATCTCAAGCATTAGTTAGAGTCTGAGTAGAAGCACCGACATTCCCAAAGCTAGTGGATAGCTTCCTCGCATAAAGAATCAAAAGTCCCTGGCAGGATTCAAACCTACACCGGTGAGGGACATGTGATTTGAAGTTAACAACCTTAACCATCCAGCCAAACTTGTCTCCAAGAGTATGGACAAGCATATTTTTTTAGCCTTTTCTTCCTACCAGTCTTGATAATAAAGACTAAAAAAAATTCATTATATGTGATAAAAGTCTGACAGGTCTTGATTCCCTTTTTAATTTGTAATCAAATCCCACCCCTTTACTATCCAAAGTTACCAAAGTCCATGCATATTTATCCCTCTTATTCACAGTTTGAGGTGCTTTTCTATTCTTCAAGATGAGTTTTTCAAATGCACATTATCTTTTAAGCTGAGTCTTGCTTTTGACTCTTCATATATTAGACACTTGTATATTGAGTTATGGAGACCACGCCACAAATATTCTGCTCACTTTATATACCCCATAATGCCAAAATAATTTTGTTCCCAGTCAGTCTAGAAAAACACACATGAACTGTAAATATATGTTTTAAAGGAACTTCACTGAGGTCCATAAGCCTAAAAATATAAATTTGAATTTCTGACATAGATCAGCTGGGACATTTGAAAAAGAAAGATATTCAAAAGATAATTATGAAATATACTCAGAAAATTGTATTTCTGTGTTATTCTCGAGTAAAAAGGATTGCAATTTTGTGTCATTTTTCAAAATGGAAAGAGCAAGTTTTCTGACACAAGTAGCTGATCGAAACCTTCATCAAATGAAACATTAATCTTGAAATATTATTTCCAGTCCCATCATGTCAAATCACCTTAGTGGAGTCCCTTTAAGAACAAATAACAACAATCATTGCTTTAGTCAGTTTATTCTCCATGTAAAGCAATCAGCAACAATAACAAATTTTAAAGCAGTAAATTTTTAAAGTAAGTCAGACAAACTTTCAAAGTGTTCATTCATCCAATTACCTTGATGTGCCTTGTCTGTGAAAGAAATTATCATGACATTCTATATTATAATCTGATATGTAAGTTAAAAAATATCCCTACTAAGTAAACATGGAAAACTTTTCCAGACAACATAACAATCATATGGATAGATGGTCATAATACATTAAATCCTATTAAATCAGAAGACTTTGACTGAATGATTTAAGCTCTTTCTTCTTCAAAAATATGATATGATAACTGTTTTACAGCCCCCATCCCTAATATGGGAGTAAATTTATGCCCAAAGGTGTTCAGAATTTTATAATATATCTCCTAAAAATGAAACACAGTTTTTACCCCTAGGTTTCAAATACAAGCGGAAACAATAAAATTAATCTCTTTTTTTCTTTTTCTTAAAAGGAAATAAAATGCTAAATCTACATGAATATATATATATATCCAAACAGTGGCTATAATGAAAGGGAGTTAGGTGAAAAAGAAATTTGAATTAATATTATGAGAAAATAGGAATTTACTGAGCTTTTACACCACAAAACATAATACAGTAAATATTAACATATACACAAAGTTCTATTTGTTTGATTTAAGTTTACTCAAAAGGTCATTAGAAAAAAACAACTTTTTGTAAAGTCCATGGTGTTTAAAAACAGCATGCTAAATGGCAACTGTAATGTTTCATTACATTTTTTTTTACCATTTTTTGGGCTTTATAACATCACATAAAATGAATCTCACATTTTGTGTCATTTCATATAAACTTATATAAATAAAGGGGCAGAATTTTCCCATTTTCTTCCACTAGTAAATTTTTCCAAGTGACTGTCTGATGAACTTGCAAAATGAGAAATAAAACTCTCTAATTTGAATTTACTGAGTTGGCTGTTTAGCTCCCATCATTCATTAAATTTGTTTGCAAAAAGCTTACACCACTGTCAATGACATTCAGTGTTAGTTTGTTTCATCAAATATTTGAGTGTTTACTTGCAAAAGCTTTATTGGTCAGGCAGGCCACTTCAAAACATATCTAATACTTCTCATAGCCAAAGTTAACTATTTGTTGTAAAAGTGTAAAAAAATCCTACTTAAACGCAAAGTGCTTTTCAGGTGCTCTTTTCTTTCATTGACAAAATTTGCAAGTTAAAACCATTCTGCTAGTTGAATTTCGAACCCTAAATATACTCTTCACAGAGTGATGATAAAGTTCACAGATGGCTTGTTTTTAAATTTGTTTTATATAAGTCTATATGTAATGACAACTGGTATGAGATTCTACATGTATAAACATATTGTGCCGCGTCATGAAAAAACCAACATAATGGGTTTGCGACCAGCATGGATCCAGACCAGGCTGCGCATCCGCGCAGTCTGATCAGGATCCATGCTGTTCACTTACAAACCCTAAAACAAGTAGAGAAAGTGATAGCGAACAGCATGGATCCTGATCAGACTGCGCGGATGCGCAGGCTGGTCTGGATCCATGCTGGTCGAAAACCCATTATGTTGGTTTTGTCATGACGCGGCTCAATTATATATATATATATATAGCAAGAGTTAACAGTAAGAAATGTATATCATATGTAATCCTGAAAGAGTCCAATGCCATAAAGTAAAACTCCATCCATGGATTTATAGAACACAATATTATTTTAACATTGTACTGTTATACCGGTTAACATTTTATTGCATTAAACTCTATTTTATTATTTGCACCTTAGAAGAATAGCACATGAAAATATATAAATATACTATATTTACCTGTGAGATAGCCGGCAATTTGGTTGTCTGATATAAACAGGTCATGTTTCTGATCCTTGTAGTCGCGCCATGTAAGCGAACCATCCAGAATTGTGTTGATCTAGATTGATATACAAAAAATCTTTTATTCAATCTTAAGTTTTAACAAACTTCGTATATTATTCCAGTAGATTAAAAAAGAAATTCAGTTTTGGATTTTATTAGACTTTTATATGTAATTACACATACATGTATATGAAAAAATATGCATGAAATGTAAGAAATATTTGTTTGTCAAGTTTTGATGCAAAAAGCTAACATATTTTTTTTATCCTCCTGAAACTAGAAGTGATAAGTCTGACCAGGCTCTATGCTGTTGACACCTCATTTTTTGTATCTTTATATCAAACTCCCTAAGCCCTGGATGAACTTTTTCAAATTCAAAGCAGGGCAAATCCATTTCACAAATACAGCAGATTTATTTTCTTATTCATCTAACACTCACTTCAATTACAGTCTAATAAATGCTTATTCACTGTTATCTCCTCAATTATAAAACTGCTTGAATGTTATTCAGAGCATTCCAAATTCCAAACTGGATTAGTCCATTTAAAAAGAATTCTTAATTCAAAACAAAACCAGTCCATTTTAAAATGTTAGTGGACTGAAAGAAAATTGTAACCAGTCAAACAGACTCACCTGTTCTGCATACTGGAGACTTCTCTGCATAGCTTTCAGAGCTTTGACAATCTGAGCTTTTGTGGACGCTGGATTATCAAGTGATTCGAGACCGGCTTCTAAAAGTCTGAGTAAATATTGCACCATTTCTGTTTTTAAAGCCTGAAATAGTACACCATGGAAAGTAACATTTAATTATGATTTGATTATTTTCTTATAAAGTCACTTCTTGCTTTGCGAAGTTAAAAAATATTAATTTCATTTTAAGAAGACTTTTTATAATTACTATTATTAATGAAAATATGAAAATATCAAATTGCAAAACTGAAAAGTCTAATTTAAGGGACTAAATTTTGCCTTTCTTTCCCACAATATTCAATTGTTTGAAGCCAATTAGACGTCCACATCTATCTAATATTCAATAAACACCATGATTGCTTCTCAATCATCCTTTTAAACTTTTAAATTAGTCCCATCCCATATTTCTCCTATTACCAACAGACTGCATTTTTAAAAATTTCTATGGCTCAAAATTTGTCTTTAAATGTTTATTACCAAGGACTGTCCTAGTAACCAATATTTTACTAACCTGAGCAACTAACTCCTCCTCCCCTTTGTCGAACATTTTACTGAGAGCCTCGGCAGCAAGGGCTATTGCATCTCTGCGTATTTTCATTGCTATTTTGATTGGTCCTATAGATTCAACCTGGGCCATTGCTCGTATACAAATCTGTTTATAGAAACACGATTGGCACATGCAAGTTACATGATCCTATATTATATATAGTTATATAATATAGCAGATAATAAAGTGTTCTAGAACAAAATATTATTTCTCATCCTATAATACTGCATGTTTGTAAAGGCACTTTTCATTGGATAATCGTGACATTTATATAGTTTTATAAGTGGTTGCTATCAATTTTCTAAGAAATCTCACTTTTTTCTCAACAAGGAAGTCTGCTGTACTATAAAATTGTTTTAAATATTCCTGACAGGATATATGGCCCTATATAAACGGTTGTTTGCAAAATAACATTTGCCTAGTGGCTCAGGTTATATTTCTAAACAGACATTTATATAGGGCCGTATAACCTGTCAAAAAGTTTTAAAACTAATAATATAAATGTTAATACAGGATCTCTTAGAACTTGATAAGCATTTTTTGTTCAATCAATATTTTATAGCAAAATCCAAATGATACCTTTTTTTATTGCCTTATCAATATTTGAAATAATTATGGAAAATGTGCAAAGATTGTAGACCAATCCACTTAAAAAATAGACAATTTCAAGGACCTTCAAGTTGGTTTTTGTTTGGACAATGACATTTATTCAAAGTATACAAATTAAACATGCCAAGTGTTGACATGAACTAAAACTGAATGATTAAAGTAACAACAATATTTTACCTCATTAGATGCTAACTGATGACACACTTGTATTGCACTTTTTGGTATTGCATCGTTTTTCTGCTTCATTGCTGCAAACACTTTGGGGATATATCCAAGGGACGGAACTTGGTCAAGTAAACTATTGTTACTTGAAAACAGACAAACAACTGCGCTTGTTAACGTCTCCAATTTTTCTCCCTGATCAATAATAAAATGATTCATTTGAAAAAGATAGATTCAG
The DNA here is from genome assembly GCF_026571515.1 of Ruditapes philippinarum. Taxonomy (NCBI): domain Eukaryota; kingdom Metazoa; phylum Mollusca; class Bivalvia; order Venerida; family Veneridae; genus Ruditapes; species Ruditapes philippinarum. Next base: position 94,062 of record NW_026863577.1, read on the forward strand.
GAGTAAAAATATTTGTCCGTCTTAATAAATAAATCCCATCCCTACTCCCTAAGATAATTTGATAAAGGTATCATGTTTATATACAATATTAAGTAACACTAATCACTAAACATTATTCAAAATATCTTTAATACTAGAACTCCGCGAGTCGGATGTGTCGCCTTGTGAACAATGTAGTTTAGGGGAAATGGCCAGGACAAAAATGAAATATGAAAAATAACAAAGGGCAATAACTAAAAAAATAATAAGTGCAGAGCCAGGACAAAAATGAAATATGAAAAGCAACGAAGGGCAATAACTCAAAAATAAGAAATGCTGAGTATCAGTTTTTATGCACTGCACTTCTTTTTAATGAGATCTATCATCCTATGAAGTTTCAAGTCCATAATATTTATACTTTCAGAAAAATGGCCTGGACAAAAAATTAAGTATGAAAATAAACAAAGGGCAATAACTCAAAAAATAAGAAATGCAGAGTACCAGTTCTTGTGCACTGCACTTCTTCTTAATGAGACCTATCATACTATGAAGTTTCAAGTCCATGGCTTTTATACATTAGGAGAAATGGCCCGGACAAAAATAAAGTATGAAAATTAACAAAGGGCAATAACTCAAAAATTAGGAAGTGCAGAGTACTGGTTCTTGTGCACTGCATTTCTTCTTAATGAGATCTATCATCCTATGAAGTTTCAAGTCCATAGCTTTTTTAGTTGAAGAGAAATGGCCCGGACAAAATTAAAGTATGAAAATTAACAAAGGGCAATAACTCAAAAAATAAGAACTGCAGAGTACCAGTCCTTGTGCACTGCACTTCGGGTTATTGAAAGAAGCATGCATACCAAGTTTGAAGTCAATCAGACTTATAGTGACTGAGTTATGCTCCGGACAAGCTTTAGGGGACGCCGACAACGACGCCGACACAGACGCCGCCGACACCGCCGACAAAAGTAACCCCTATATGTCACCTTTTCAAGGCGACACAAAAATTAGACTGCAAAATTTACATTTAAATTCAATCAAACAATACCTGTGGTTTATAATCTAATTATCCTTTAACATGTAAGAACTTTAAGTGTTTAGCATTTACCACCACTATAGATCCAGCCAGCCTGAATATCTAGTCAGGCTATATACTGTTGTTTGCTCTGTTTTGGTATATCCCTTAAACTTTGAATAAACTGCAGGAAAAATTCATTAAATAAATTCAGAAGGTTAACGATTAAAATCTTTCAACACTTAGATAATTTTTGGCTTACATCTGGTTTATCAAGAGCTACCAATTTTGACCAAATTTCTAACAATTCTGTGAGGAATTCCTTTGGCTTTCGTAGCACCCAGCCTGGATTGGCGATAAAGAGTCGCAAGAATACACCACCAACTACAAGCTCGCCAGCAACTTCATTGTAAACGACGTTAAACTCTTCCGAAAGATTCCATTTGATATCAGGGTTATCTCTTTGTGCTCTATAATGTCTGTAAGATAAAAATATTTTAAACTTAAAACACTTTAATTAAACAAATGTAGCACAAGCAGCTTATTTTGATATTTTGTAACAACATTGTTGAACTTTAAAGAAAGGAGCCAAATGTGCAGGGCTTCTCTATGGAATTTTGGATCTTTGAACATAGATAAACCACAAAACAACTTAAAATCATGGTTTTAAACAGCTTATAAAATTTATTTATTGGTGAATTTCCATCTCTTTTATGAGTTATTACAGGAAATGATGGGCACCCGAGTAGAACCACTGACATTCCATAAGCCAGTTGGGTAGCTTTTTCAAATAAAAGAATCCAAAGTCCCTCGCATAATTTTAACCTTCATCATAAGATAGATAAAGCTTCAGGTTAAGGTTTAAGAAGTCATTTATAAAGTACAACATCTATCAACACTAGAGAGAAAAACAATATCTTTAATCTTTTAACAGTAACTGATAGACATTTATTAAACAGTTTCACTTACTGATCCTTCATTTTCTTGACTTCACTCGATACTTTCTCCCTAGACTCATCATTCCATATCAACTCAGGATTTTCATGTGTACCTAAATTCAACCACAAAATAATAACATGACACTAATCCACTACATCTATAATGTTCACTCACATTAAATTCAATCATGTACTTTAAAAGGGCGATTTTAATTCATTCTGTTCTCTTCAGTTCATAGTGTTATAACTATGAAAATATTGAATAAGATGTTTGAAAATGCAAACACTATAAAGGACTATCCTGTCCTGGAAATGCCTTTATTCTTATTTCTCAATAGCTTTTTATTTTTGGTCTACTTTTATTGTCTCCAGACAGTTACTCATTGGCCAATTACCTGAACCATCTTTTTTTCTGTTGTTTTTGGCAATCACAGTTTTAATGATTAAGTATTTTCTTTGGAAGGCAAAATACCACTTTGTTTACATTTTTCTACATTTGTATTTTTATGACAATTTCACAAATATTTTCACATATAGATACACTTTCTTCATGTGATAGGCATCTAACATACTATTACAGCATTATTTTAACATTAAAAAAACTTGTTTGCTCTTTCTCAAGAAAGTAAAAAATGTTTTATTTTTGAGGCATAATGTGCCTTTAACAAACAGAGCACTTTCTCCCTTTATCTGACTTTGTACTGGTGTTCTTAAAACCCCATATATTTCAAATAGGAAGTATATATAGCTTTCATATTAAAATTGCATCACTTCCCCTCAATTTACATTTGTAAGTTTTAAATGTCAGAAAAAAGGGACACACATAATTATGATAACTAAATTGTAAATTTTAAAGTGTCATCTTACTGATAATACAAGAATTGTTACCTTCGAACATATGAACACTTGCTTCCGGGGAATCTCTCATGGCATCCATAAATATTCCTGGCAGGAATTTCCCAAGAATAATTCTCACTTTCGGACCCACTAGTTTATCTGATAACATTTTGGCAAACAGTTCGGCAGTTTTTTCTCTGACGGCAGGATTTGTGGCATTACAGAACAAGTCCAGCAAATAGACTGTGGCCCCTGAAAATATAACCAGGAAATATTGTAATATTGAAGTTTTTTTTCCCAAAGAAATCTTATATGACCAAAACAAGTTTGTTTGCGTGTGTGTGTTTTTTGTTTGTTTTTTTTTTACATCATATGAACTGTGTAAAGGTCATATGGCACTTTCCAGCTTTACTGGTGGAGGAAGACCTAAAGTGTCTGTTTGTGCATTATTTCAGTCACGAACAAGCACCTGGATAAAACCATCAACATTCTTTAAGCTAGCTGGATAGCTTCCTCAGATGCAGGAGTCCGAATGGTTTGGAATCAAATTTAAAGCCAAAAGAATGATAAAAACCTGAAACATCTCTACAACAGTTTTCTCTATTAATGTTAACACATAGGTTTGTGTGAAAAATTATTTTTTTAAAAATAATATTACCTATCCTGTAGTAAACAATTTTGATGAATAACACATTAATTGCTCATATGATGTAAACAAGAGGGCCATGATGGCCCTGAGGTCGCTCACCTGTATATAGGCCCCCCAACCCCCACCCCAACGTTGCGGGGCCAATTTAACTCAAGGGCTTTTATTTGCACAAACTTGGTAGACACCCATAAGAAGATGTTTCATGCTAAACATCTAAGCTCTAGCTCATTGGGCTTTTTAAAGAAGATTTTTTTTAAGTTTTTACTATACACATAAAGTTAAAAACAATGACACCTCTGGCGTGGGGCCAGTTTTAACCCCAGGTCTTTTATTTGAACAAACTTTGTAGACACTCACTAAAAGATGTTTCATGCTTAATATCTTAACTCTAGCTATTTGGGTTTTTTCAAAGAAGATTTTTTAAGTTTTTGCTATACACATATAATGAAAATCAATGACCCCCGGGGCGGTGCCAATTTTGACCCCAGGGCTTTTATTTGAACAAACTTGGTAGACACCTATTAGAACATGTTTCATGCTATATATCTCAGCTCTAACTCTTTTGGTTCTTTAAAAGAAGATTTTTTAAGTTTTCATTATACATGTATGCATATAGGGAAAATCAATGACCCCCGGGGCGGGACCAATTTTGACCCCAGGGCTTTTATTTGAACAAACTTGGTAGACACCTATTAGAACATGTTTCATGCTCAATATCTTAGCCATAGCTCTTTGAGTTCTTTAAAAGAAGATTTTTTAAGTTTTTACTATATGCATATAGGGAAAATCAATGACCCCCCGGGGCCGGGCCAATTTTGACCCCAGGGCTTTTATTTGAACAAACTTGGTAGACACCCATTAGAACATGTTTCATGCTAAATATCTTAGCTCTAGCTCTTTGGGTTCTTTAAAAGAAGATTTTTTAAGTTTTGACTATATGCATATAGGGAGAATCAATGACCCCACGGGGCGGGGCCAATTTTGACCCCAGGGCTTTTATTTGAACAAACTTGGTAGACACTCACTAGAAGATGTTGCATGCCAAATATCTAAGCTCTAGCTCTTATGGTTTTTTAAAAGAAGATATTTAAAGTTTTTTCTTTCGGTTGCCATGGCAACCAGAGTTCTGCATGGATTTAAATTCTTTGAACAATTTTTAAAGGTGACCACCAAAGGAACATTCCTGTGAAGTTTGGATGAATTTGGCTTAGTGGTTTATGAGGGGATGTCATTTAAAGTAAAAGTTTACGGACGGACGACGGACGGACGGACGACGGACGGACGAAAAGCGATCACAAAAGCTCACCCTGTCACTTTGTGACAGGTGAGCTAAAAATTAATGTCAGTCAAAAATGATTGATTGCAACTTAATATTAGTCTGGTTTGCGGAGTCTGCTACCAGGCACTTACAATTATCAGTTTCCTCAGAGAAAACATGGCCATGGTTCAAGTAAGTCTTAAACCCATGCCTACCTGAATTAAGAGGCAGATACAAGGCCACCATTTCTTTGAAACAAAACAATTCAATTTTAAATCCTCTTAAAACTTAATCAAGTAATAACATTAACCTTTAGCTAATGCTTCCTTCACAATTTTGGTGCTGGACATGAGGGAGGCCAAACTTTCTAAGGTAAGAACACGGCAACTTGGAAGAGCTTGTATGGCGAGTAACAGGTAACTTAGGACTTCAGCTGCAGCAATGTCCTTAACACATTCCTGATTAGCTGATACACAATTTACAACCTGAAATAGGAATATACAAAACTGATTAACTGAAATTATAAATACACAACAAACTACTTGAAATAGAAAGATACACAAATTATTGACTACCAAAATTGATTATTTACTTTTGTTTGAGCTTAATGTTCAAGCAAAGTCTTAGATTTACTAACTCATATTAACTAAAAATTTGATTTAACAGACTGACAGCATGCCAGTGAGGACAAGGACAAGTCTATATTCCGACCCCCATCATCTGCGAGCAGATATATTTCCAAATTGGGGCAATTAGAAAATTTTTATGAGCTGTTAGCAAGCTGTTTAACACTGAACTAGCATACAAAATAACATATTTCATCCTCTACTTTTCCCCCTTTAAAGCTATTTACCTGTTACACAAATCCAACCTTACCTCTAGAGCAAGTTGTTGAAGTTTGGCACAGTTATCTAACCTTAGAAGACAAAACAACAGCTTGAAGTGGCCTATACATTGTATCTCTACACCTGAAAATATACAAGAAATTCATCAACATGGTGATAAATATACAACAACCTACTTGTTTTTTTTAAAAATGTTTCATTACAATTAATAAGGAGTACATACTTCTTTATCTTTTGTTATAAGGTACCATAGAACGTGATGGAAGAAATTTTTAAATCCAAGGGTTAATCATTGTATGCTTAAAATATCAGGCATAGAATTTACTAAACTTCCAAGATGAATTCAGGTTATCATATAATTAGTGTAAACTCAGAAATTTACGCAAGTTTTTTTTCCCACATGAATCTCAACCTTGAATTGATATCATAAAAGCCAAATCCTGACGGATGGGAGAAGGGGGGATCATGATCTTATAATGCCCTCCTCCCCCCTGGGGGCTGTGCATGACAATGACATACCTGGATTATTTTTAATGACATTTCTTAAAGCTTCTAATGCCATCTCCACCTGGGATAATCTACTGATCTGACTAGAACCCTGTTCTTCTGACGATTTCTGGTTAGACTGTTTTAACATCAATAAGGAATGCAGATACTGAAATAAACATTATGATAAAATTCTTAGTTACTTGTAGCACATTTAAACAGACAATACATTTTTACTTCAAACATGTCTGTCCGTGCATTATCATGCAAGTAAAATCTTTTTAAAGTCCCCCCCCCCCCAGCAAATACATTATATTTTCATAAATAGACGATATTGAATGAGTGTAGGTTCAATATTGAATTTATTGAACGTGTTAAATATAATTATAATATGTCGGCCTTTGGCGAGCAAAATATTTTTTATATTCAAAAAGTTCAAAAAATTCTGTAATGAACCTACATGAATATAATATTCAATTTATCAAAATCTAAAATATGAACTGTTTACGTAAAAAAGAATCATTTTTTCATTGATAGTGAAAGGCTAACATTTAGTGTGTCTTTACACTATGTTTGTATAATGCAAATGGCGTCATGACAAAATATATGCACAGCCATGCAATACTGTTTTTTTTACTTGGTTGCAAAAGCAACAGTGGTATGTGATAAATAAATTTCTAGCAGCCAAAGGGTTAATGCATTATACAATATATGTAAAATTTGAATTGAAAACCAACCTGGGCTTGAGATCCTAGAAAGTCTAAGAGATCAATAGTAAATCCTTTTGCATTCTGAAATGATAAAATTTGGGTATTATAAAAACTACATAACTAATTGTTCTATTCACAATTTTGACTCATATGAATTATTTATTGTTTTCATAGTAATTGTTTCAAACTTTTTTGTCATAAATTGAACTTGTAAGAAACAAATTTTGTTTGTTGCATTTTACGCCTTTTCCCAACAGTATTTCAGTCATATAGGCGGGTAGTTTCCTAACTATGGTTCCTGGAGAGTTACACCAGTACAAGACTACCTTCCTCCGCGCTAAACTACCAAAGCATCTCCCGGGGATCGAACCCACGCCAGAGAGGTAACTGGATTAGAAGTCATCGACTCTAATCCCTCGACCACAGAAACAGATGGTTTCACAAAAGTTCGGGATAAATTAAATGACTTAAAATAATTTAATCTAAATCTGGTACAAGACCAGTACTTATCATAAATGTCCATAAAATACACAGATAGTGGAGTTGTTTTATTTCACCCCAATACACTACTGTAAATTTAAACCAGAGGCATACTCTGGCTTATATTGAGTGTATGCCAAGTTGAGATCATGGCCCAAATAGTCACTGTAACCAGGCGTTAAGTGAAAATCTAAGCAATAAAATGTCATTTAATGGTCATTATCATCACCATCAACATCATCAAAGATAATCATCATCATCATCAAAGTTATTATCATCATCATCAAAGTTATCATTAGTTTTAAAGTAAAAACATTGGGAAATAAGGAACTATATGAAGTTGAACCAATGAGTATGTATTACCTCTAATGGGAATGTAGGTTGTTCATTGTAGACTCGGACAAATATTTCTCCAACTATCAGCTCCTTGGCATGTATCTCAAACACAAACATACCACCAAAATCTTGGTCACATTCACCCTGAAAATATATAATAATGATAATATACAGAATTTGATAATGAAAATGATGAAAAACTATGGCCGGTACATCCTTTCAAACCTGTATGTGCAGTCATAATTTATTTACATGCTGTTTTTTTTTCACTCACCTAAAACAATTTACTATTTAACAATGGAACAAATTGAAAGTTCAAAATTCAAATTCAGAAGGTTAAGGATCAAGATCAACTACATCTGCCACAGGAGTGGCAAACACCACTGCCCCCTCAATGACACAAAAGTAAATACACCATTGATCATTAATTTTGAAGGTATATCTGTGGAGTTAGTTTGATGGTAGACCTTTCAGGAGTAGACTGTATAGTTTAAACAAAAAATGGTCTGTTCTTTGACTTTCAAGTGTGACCTTGGCCTTGTGCTAGCACATTGGTGGCATGAATTTTGCACAACATTTTGCTGAGGTGAACATATGAGCAATATATCCTTATATCCTTAAAAATATAGAATTTATAGAGCGGACACAACATTGTTTTACATTTGGCCTTCAAAGATGTCCTTGACCTTGCACAGAAGCAGCAACCAAGTTTGAAGAAAACCCTTCAATAGGAGCTAAAGGATTTATAAAGCAACACATTCAAATGTCTTACAACTTCTGCACACTATTTTGTAAGGTGGTAATATGAGAATAGTTTGAAGAAAATCCTTAGAGGTATAGATTTATACAGCAGAAACAAAATCTGGAGTTGAACTAAGTGACCAGCCTACTGGAAAAAGTTATTCAAGTATAGTCACATAGTCCGCTTAAATCTTCAATGTATCATATCAAGTCATGAGAGCAATATCTTCTGTTAAATCAAAGTAAAGCAGTATCATACCAAATTTGTACATCTGACAAACAGTAGCCAGCCAGTCTTCATTTGAGATTCCCATTTTCTTGATCAATTCATTTATATATGCCATGAGCAATGACAACATAAATATTATAATTCTCGTTGTGAGTTTCTTGTAATGCAGAAATACAAATCTAAAACACAAGACCTTTGTGCTTCAAACTTGACTCTGTAAGGGATGACTGGTGTCATGTAAGGTCCATTCTCAATAATGAAAGCTACTTTTTTGTGCTAAAACATGCGGATGGACCCTCAATAAAAGTGGACAATACAACACATGATATTAAAATGATAGTACTTACAGTTTTTATCATTTTCTGTTGTTGATCTGCGAGAAATTCTGTAAGCTGCCCTCTGGTGGCATTGTCCCAGATCAGGTACGGGTTCTCAGTGTTACTGTTTAGAATCTTTAACAACTGTAATAGTTAAAACATTTAAACTGATCTATTAAGTTTTTTTGGGGGCTTGGTTTAACGTCACACTAACACTGTAAAGGTCATATGATAGCATTCCAGCTTTACTAGTAAAGGAAGACCTCTGGTGTCCCTCCATGCATTATATCAGGCACAAATGGGCATCTAAAGTGAGCCACCATCGTTCTGTAAGCTAGCTGAATAGTGTCTTCACATGTAAAAATGTAAAACTCCCCATTGGGATTCTCTATCTATTAGGTAGGTTAATGTTTAAATTAAATTCATGATACTGAAGTTATTGTATAACCGAACTAGTCAGAGGTGACAGCAACGAATTGAAGTACAGCCTAAAACATTCTGTCAACAAGAACTGTCGGAGGACAGTAACGCTCGACTATTCGAAAATTTGTCACAAGGGTGTTTCATTGAGTATAATAATGCTTACCTATATGAATACATAAATTGTCCGAAAAGGTACAAACTCTTCAAGTTTCAATACATTCCCTTTAGTAGTTATGGAGAGACAAGCTTACATGCAAAAACTTTACCAAGAATTCATGAGTCGAAAAAGGGGCATAATTATGCAAAAAAAGCAAATCAGAGTTATGGGACTTGTACCAATTATCTTAGATAATCACAGAGAACAAGTGTGTGAAGTTTCAATCCATTCCCTTCAGTAGTTATGGAGATACCAGCTTACACGCAAAAACTTAACCAAGAATTTCTAAGTCGAAAAAGGGGCATAATTATGTAAAAAAGCAAATCAGAGTTATGGGACTTGTGCCAATCATCTTAGATAATCACAGAGAACAAGTGTGTGAAGTTTCAATCAATTCCCTTCAGTAGTTATGGAGATAACAGCTTACATACAAAAACTTAACCAAGAATTTCTAAGTCGAAAAAGGGGCATAATTATGAAAAAAAGCAAATCAGAGTTATGGGACTTGTGCCAATCATCTTAGATAATCACAGAGAACAAGTGTGTGAAGTTTCAATCAATTCCCTTCAGTAGTTATGGAGATAACAGCTTACATACAAAAACTTAACCAAGAATTTCTAAGTCGAAAAAGGGGCATAATTATGAAAAAAAGCAAATCAGAGTTATGGGACTTGTGCCAATCATCTTAGATAATCACAGAGAACAAGTGTGTGAAGTTTCAATCCATTCCCTTCAGTAGTTATGGAGATACCAGCTTACATACAAAAACTTAACCAAGAATTTCTAAGTCGAAAAAGGGGCATAATTATAAAAAAAAGCAAATCAGAGTTATGGGACTTGTGCCAATCATCTTAGATAATCACAGAGAACAAGTGTGTGAAGTTTCAATCCATTCCCTTCAGTAGTTATGGAGATACCAGCTTACATACAAAAACTTAACCAAGAATTTCTAAGTCGAAAAAGGGGCATAATTATGAAAAAAAGCAAATCAGAGTTATGGGACTTGTGCCAATCATCTGAGATAATCACAGAGAACAAGTGTGTGAAGTTTCAATCCATTCCCTTCAGTAGTTATGGAGATACCAGCTTACATACAAAAACTTAACCACAGGGACGCCGACGCCGACGCCGACGCCGACAAATGGGTGACTGCATTAGCTCGATTATTCTGCGAATAGTCGAGCTAAAAACGGTTCAAAAGTAAAACATAATATGGCAGACTAATCAATATACATACTTCTGCAGAATTCTCATTGGCTAATTTCCGTGACATGTAAGGTGTCAACATGGCCGACAGTGATTTCTTCACCGCCGGATTATCTGGTGGGCTTTCTGCTTCCTCCTGTTGAATGTAATATCCACCAAGCCTGGCGCACGCTTTTATACACAATTTGGCTAACTGATTTGATATTTCCTGTTTATTTGATTCATCACTTTTCTCAACCCCTGATTCTTCCAGGGTGTAATCATAATTAAATAAATACAGTAACAAATGCCAGAGAACACCACTCTGGAACAGTTGTGACTGAAGGTAAAAGTCCACACAGAAAGCACTAATACAGTCTGCTACCACTGTACATAGTTTCGTCAAGTTCTGAAGAAAAAGAAATAAACAAAGATATATACAAAACATTCATAACTAACTGCAACATTTTTACCTTTGTGATAGGGTAATAGGAAATAATGCTTACCTATTTTTTTTATATATACTCAAAATGAAAAAAAAATTCACACTTCACAGAGAAATTTCTTGTTCAAGAAATGTGACAAATGCAAAATTTATACTTCCTATACAAGAATAGATTAATTTACTCTGTTAATACCACAATACAGATATATACAATATAATTTTTATTCTATTAATTGCTATAGTCAGATTCTAAAGAACTTCAAACCATTTTCTTGGACAGGTTTATAAAACAGCAACGGTAAGATTCTAGTTGTGATACATGGTTTTAAATATCAATTAGTCATATTTTGTTTATTACAGACATTTACATTAACTACCAGGATATAAAAACATAGCACCTTTTTTTTCAAATTCTATCTAGACTAATTAATTTTTTCCAGTTATTGCTATTTACTTTTCATCATAAGTTGTTTAAAAATTATTTGGAGACTACAGAGTCTGATCTAAAAATAGTAACAAATTAAGGAAAGAGGAGGAGCTAAAATTCAACCTTATAGTAGAGTATTCTACACAAGTCTCGGATAATGGTTGGTTCCTCCTGGATTCTCTCACGACAACCTTTGAACTGAGAAGCTACAGCATAGCATCGTGATATGTGAATGCACACCTGAAAATCATATTTATAACATTGGTGAGAATGTTGAAAATATCAGAGAAATTCTTGTGAAAATATTCATACTTAGTATTGGTGAAAATATTCAAGGAGCTCCACCAAGGTTAAACAAGAGGGCCATGATGGCCCTGAGGTCGCTCTCCTGTATATAGGCCCCCGGAGCGGGGCCAGTTTAAATTCTAGGGCTTTTATTTGAACAAACTTGGTAGACACCCACAAGAGGATGTTTCATGCTACACATCTAACCTCTAGCTCATTGGGGTTTTTAAAAGAAGATTTTTTAAGTTTTTACTATACACATATAGTTAAAAACAATGACACCTCTGAGGCGGGGCCAGTTTTGACCCCAGGGCTTTTATATGAACAAACTTTGTAGACACCTACTAGAAGATGTTTCATGCTTAATATCTAAACTCTAGCTATTTGGGTTTTTTTCAAAGAAGATTTTTAAGTTTTTGCATTACACATATTTAGGAAAATCAAAGACCACCGGGGTGGGGCCAATTTTGACCCCAGGGCTTTTATTTGAACAAACTTTGTAGACACTCACTAGATGATGTTTCATGCTTTATATCTAAACTCTAGCTATTTGGGTTTTTTCAAAGAAGATTTTTTTAAGTTTTTGCTATACACACATAAGGAAAATCAATGACCCCCTGGGCGGGGCCAAATTTGACCCAAGGGCTTTTATTTGAACAAACTTTGTAGACACCCATTAGAACATGTTTCATGCCTAATATCTTAGCTCTAGCTCTTTGGGTTCTTTAAAAGAAGTTTTTTTAAGTTTTTACTATATGCATATAGGGAAAATCAATGACCCCCTGGGGTGGGGCCAATTTTGACCCCAGGGCTTTTATTTGAACAAATTTGGTAGACACTCACTAGAAGATGTTTCATGCCAAATATCTAAGCTCTAGCTCTTTGGGTTCTTTAAAAGAAGATTTTTTAAGTTTTTTCTTTCGGTTGCCATGGCAACCAGAGTTCTGCATGGAATTAAATTCTTTGAACAATTTTTAAAGGTGACCACCAAAGGAACATTCCTGTGAAGTTTGGATGAAATTGGCTTAGTGGTTTATGAGGAGATGTCATTTAAAGCAAAAGTTTACGGACGAAAGACGACGGACGGACGGATGCCGGACGAAAAACGATCACAAAAGCTCACCCTGTCACTTTGTGACAGGTGAGCTTAAAAGGCAAGGCAGAGTTATGGTTCTTCAGCAATGCACTTCTACCCAATGAGACCTATCTTCCTACAAAGTTTCATGTTGATATCTCTTATAATTTAAGAGTAATGTCCCGGTCAAAGTTCAAAGTGTCAAAATGAACAAAGGGCAATGACTCCAAAATTAGGCAAGACAGAGTTATGGTTCTTTAACAATGCACTTCTACTCAATGAGATCTATCTACCTACAAAGTTTCATGTTGATATCTCTCATACTTTTAGAGTTATGTCCCGGACAAAGTTTGAGTGTAAAAATAAACAAAGGGCAATTATTCAAAAATTAGGCATGGCAGAGTTATGGTTCTTGTGCACTGCAAACCTACTCAATGAGATCTATCTACCTACAGGGTTTCATGTTGATACCTCTTATAGTTTAAGAGTTATGTCCTGGACAATGTTCAAAGTGTAAAAATAAACAAAGGGCAATAATTCAAAATTTAGGCAAGGCAGAGTTACGGTTCTTGTGCACTGCACACCTACTCAATGAGATCTATCTACCTACAAAGTTTCATGTTGATACCTCTTATACTTTTAGAGTTATGTCCTGGACAAAGTTCAAAGTGTAAAAATAAACAAACTTATCAAAGGGAGATAAAAAATGTCAGATATAAACTAACTGCACAACAGAGTTATCTTCATAAGAGGAAGTTAAAAATAAATCCAGAGAAACCCAATTAGTAGCAACTGGGAAATTCCTGAAAAAAGTGGGGTTTTTTTGTTTTGCTTTTTAAATATTGAAAATCTAGTGACTTCATGATCTTTAATCTTCTGCAGATATAAACAAACAGGTAATAATTTAATGATTATTGTATACTACTGACAAGTTTCATTAAAATTTATTTCAAAAAGAGGTAAAAGTTTTGTATTTGATTAAAGATTATATGCTATGCTCAATTTTGAATTTGCGACCATATTTTGACTGCATCTACAAGAAACAATACCAACGGAAGGATAATAATCAGCACTCAAAACTGTACAAAAGTGTAAAATGTTGAATTGAAAAGGACAATAGTACCTGTATAATTACCTCAGAAAACTCAAAACAGTTTCAGGCTGCGCTGTCTGGCTATAACAAGGCAGTCTGAAGGACAGCTAAATCCCCTTCTGCAGTGAACATGAATGTGTACTTCTTGACCTTTTACCAACCATGACCTTAATGTTGTGTCATGCATATCATAAGCACAGTCCCACAATGGTGATTATTTGTGCCAAGTTATTTAAAATCTTCCATATAGTCAAATTTAAGATTATGGAGAACATATGAACTTGACCTTGGGTGTAGCAAGCTGGATGTTGAGCTCTGCAGATTGTGTCATGGTGGGGATCATTTGTGCCAAGCACTTTTAAAATCTTTGAAGGAAAATTTATACATTTAACAATAAAAAAAAATCTGATTGTGGTGATCTTAAATGGAAAATCAGCAAAGAAGTAAAGAAATTACATATTTCAGAAACTTAATAATATTTTAAAACATTAATGACATTAATATAATATTTTCAGAATGTATCAAGTACCAGATTACAACCAGACTGTGTCAATGAAGCTATCAGAGGTTCTGGCTGATATAGGTGTTGATGAGAGAATAGTGATGAAGAGGAGAAGAACATGGCTTCTGATGGAATCAATACAAAATATAACTCTCCAACAACTTAATAGAAATGATTCAGCATACATTTTTGGGAGTCAATCAGAAGGTACAACTACAATAGATTTGCAATCAGACCTAGATCATATATATTGCAATAAAGACCTCCCTATAATCCAAGACTGGAGTGACTGGATACCTGGTGTAAATAATCTGTTGATGATTCAAGATAATTCTATATCTCCTGGATATTGTTTACTTCAACGTCTGAGATCTGATGCTCCTCTTCCTGAAGATGGTGAATCTAATCAATACTTATTCAAAGACAGAACAGGAAAATTACTTTTAAAGAATTTTATAGTATCTTTACTCAATATAAACCTTGAAATACATGGGCCAGCAGGTTTTCAACAAGGACAACAAGGCTTGAGTGATATAGATTTTGTGTATGCTCTACATTGTACAACATGGCCACAACAAGCTAGACAATGGTTGGATCAGCAAGGTGAAGGTCAATGGCCATCTGCTGAAATGAAACAATATTGCAGCAGAACTGGATGCTTTGTTGTTGGTGTTGGATGTAGAGGCAGTGAACATGAGCAAGTTGAATGGAGAATATCAACATCTTTAGCAGAAAGGTGTTTAATGTTCAACCTGAATATTATACAGATTCGCTGTTATGTCTTGATGAAAATTATTTCAAAAACATTTATAAATCCACTGTTTAAAGATGTTATTACAAGTTTTATGTGTAAAACTGTACTCTTCCATTGTATTTCCAATACACATAATAACATCTGGAGAGAAAATAACTTACTTTCTTGTCTATCACTGTGTTTATATCTCCTGTACAACAATATCATTTATGAAAATTGTCCACATTTTATCATAACTGGGAACAATTTAATGAGGGGGAAAATTTCACCTGCAGTCAAACCATACATCCTGGAAATATTAAGCAATATCATCAACAGTGCAGGAGTGGCAATTCTTGGGATTAAATGTGATGATCTTGGTTCCAGGCTTCAACACAAGTTTTATAATTTATGTACAATCAAGACAAGTGACATTATTTCAGAATCACTGTTATTTAGTCTAGCTGTACATATATATATGACACTGAAAAAAATTAATCATCATCTTAAGGACAGTACATGTAGTCCTAATGAAGCTGTAGAAATATTAAAGAACTATGTATCGAAGACAATCAACTGTCAATATGAAGGATTAGATAAGACAGCCAGTCATCTTCTGTTACCATGGTATTGTACAACACTTGGATCTGTCCTGGCTTCACTAAACATCTATCATTACAACACTGTATCAGCAGATGCCCTCAAACTCATCTCACTTGGTCTGAATACAGATGTTGCATCAAGTAAACTGAAACTAGCTTCAATTCTATATTGTGTACAAGAAATACAAAAAGCTGACACAGTACTCAGTGAGATTGAAAGAAGATATGATCTACAAATTGTTGAGCCTGTCTGTAGTTGTTATCAATTTGAGAGGGAACTATCTAGACAAGGATTCTTTGATTTATGTGACAATCATAATGAAGAAGACTTACAGTATATAACAGCATCATGTGTTAGATATCTGCAATGTGAAATTCACTGTGTACCAACTGAACTCAGATATGAAATGTTTAGATCTACACAAGAGGACAGAATGTTTCGTACAGAAGAAGACAACAATTGGATGGATTGTGCTGTGGTGGATTCCCTCCCTTACCTCTACTTTCTACAGTACAAAGTTCACAGCCATTTAGGAAGACATGACCAGAAACAAGCTGTTCTCTTCAAACTTATCAGAACCATAAAAGAGGAGCCAAACCTTGGACATCGGGAAACAGCTCTAAATCTTCTAGGAAAATGCATCTAAATCTTCTAGGAAAATGCATGGAACAGGAAGGTAGAGCTGGAGATGCTTTACAGTGTTATTGGAAGTCACTTAATATAAGGGGGAGAAATAATGCTGCAAAGATTCATATCACCACACTCTTGTCTGTACTTATAAATGCAAGATAAAACTTTCTACAGGTAAAAAAGTTAAGCCATTTGGGGAAGACATGACCCCCAAACAAGCTGGGTTTTTTCAAACTTTTCCCGAACCCCCCAAAAAAAAAAAGGAACCCAAAACCTTTTTGGGCATCGGGGAACAGCCTTTTTAAATCATTTAGGAAAATGATCAAATCTTTTTAGGAAAAAGCAAAGGAAAAAAGGAAGGTAGACTGGAGATGCTTTAAGTGTTATTGGAAATCACTTAATATTTAAAGGGGGAGAAATAAACGCTGCAAAGATTTTAAAAATCACCCACCTCTTTTTCTGTTACTTATAAATGCCCAAAATAAAAGGTTTTGCAAAAAATGTGGGGGAAAGGGCTTTAAAGGGAAGGGCAGTGGGAAAAAAATGAGTGGTAGCTACAAGCTAGATTATGACAGCAACATTCGCGCTCAACATCATCTTACATTTTTTCATATAGCAAATTTCTTGTCATATGAAACACTTTTTGATACATATGTGTATGTACTGTATGTCATCCCTAATTCCATATGTGAAAGAGATGAAGCAAACTGTCATATAGTCTGGTTTTCATGTCTGATTGTTGATATTTCATAGTCTGGTTTTCATGTCTGATTATTGATATTTCATAGTCTGGTTTTCATGTCTGATTGTTGATATTTCATAGTCTGGTTTTCATATCTGATTATTGATATTTCATAGTCTGGTTTTCATGTCTGATTATTGATATTTCATAGTCTGGTTTTCATGTCTGATTGTTGATATTTCATAGTCTGGTTTTCATATCTGATTATTGATATTTCATAGTCTGGTTTTCATGTCTGATTGTTGATATTTCATAGTCTGGTTTTCATGTCTGATTGTTGATATTTCATAGTCTGGTTTTCATGTCTGATTGTTGATATTTCATAGTCTGGTTTTCATGTCTGATTGTTGATATTTCATAGTCTGGTTTTCATGTTTGATTGTTGATATTACAATTTTCATAGTCTGGTTTTCATGTCTGATTGTTGATATTTCATAGTCTGGTTTTCATAGTCTGATTGTTGATATTTCATAGTCTGGTTTTCATGTCTGATTGTTGATATTTCTAATCTGATTTTCATGTCTGATTGTTGATATTTCATAGTCTGGTTTTCATGTCTGATTGTTTATATTTCATAGTCTGGTTTTCATGTCCGATTGTTGATATTTCATAGTCTGGTTTTCATGTCTGATTGTTGATATTTCATAATCTGGTTTTCATGTCTGATTATTGATATTTCATAGTCTGGTTTTCATGTCTGATTGTTGATATTTCATAGTCTGGTTTTCATAGTCTGGTTTTCATGTCTGATTGTTGATATTTCATAGTCTGGTTTTCATGTCTGATTGTTGATATTTCATAGTCTGGTTTTCATGTCTGATTATTGATATTTCATAGTCTGGTTTTCATGTTTGATTGTTGATATTAAAATTTTCATAGTCTGGTTTTCATGTCTGATTGTTGATATTTCATGGTCTGGTTTTCATGTCTGATTGTTTATATTTTATGGTCTGGTTTTCATGTCTGATTATTGATATTTCATGGTCTGGTTTTCATGTCAGATTATTGATATTTCATAGTCTGGTTTTCATGTCTGATTATTGATATTTCATAGTCTGGTTTTCATGTCTGATTGTTGATATTTCATAGTCTGGTTTTCATGTCTGATTGTTGATATTTCATAGTCTGGTTTTCATGTCTGATTATTGATATTTCATAGTCTGGTTTTCATGTCTGATTGTTGATATTTCAAAGTAAGATACTAACTTCACTTTTGTATTAATATGTCTGATTCTCATCATTTGGGTAGTATTCATTATATTCACATGAAATAATCAGTAATTGGTCATTGATCATCATCATCTATTGAACTCATTTTTATAAATATCTTTATTCCTTAAATTTTCCTATAATGTTTTTCGAAGCTGCCATTTTATAGGTTAGTACATAATAATATCCATATTTTCGTACTTTTAAGCATATTAAGCTTTACTGCATAATATGTATTTGTAATTTGTATCACCAATTGTTGAAGAAATTAACTTCTATGGTTTAGTTTTGTAAAAGAAGATGATACTATTTCTTCGTTAATTTATGTAGTTGACTTGAGTACCCGTAAATAAATCCTGTCAATTTACCATCATTTTAATTTGTTACCATTAGTGTTAATTTTCAACAAATTGATTAAATCAAATTTTGTATGTTCACTTTGTACTCATTTAAGGATTGCGGTACCTGACCAATTTTGATTGGCTTAAATCTAAGTGAAATCTGATTACTCGAGAATCCTATCCTAATTTTCTAAATCGCTCAGTTTATAAATATATTTTATGTAGAGTGTCGCTTCCCAATTGGTCAGGGAACAGCAAATGATTTATTTAAATTCTACCAGATAGTCAATACAAGATCTTAGTAAGTTACCATTTCCTAAATGTCAGTTTAGTAATTATGATTAAACTTGAATAAACAATAGCTATGAAATCCTGAGGGTCATTTTGACTAAGTTTTCCGACTTCAAAGTCAAATCCCCCTGATTTTAACAAAACTTGTCCCTACTGTTAAAAACCTGGCCCCCCGTGTCACAAAGATTTAAGGATCAGGATCAAAAATCACAGATTAGATCTAAAACTCAAATATTCTCCAGTGTTAATCCTAATAGAATAAATTCAATATTAAACATGATAAAACTGGATTTGTAATCAGCATGTTTATTTAAATTTTTAAATAAAACTTATTGTTATTTTTGCAAGATATTGGCATTTTACAGGTGGTCCAAATATTTATCTTTTGATCCTTAAATTGATCTTTATTTTGATCTGATTATTTTTGTATTTGTTTTCCTTATTCATCAATTTTATCCCAAAAAATTGGTTTGTTTCTTTGCAAAACAGTAATTGTTTACATTTTGAATATATACCAATTTAATTCTTGCCCAAATTATCATCAATATTAGGTTCATAATAAAACAAGAAAAAATAAAACCAGGATCACTTATCCTATTCCCCGATCTTTTCTTAGTGGAAAATTTTTGGGCCCGGGGGCCCCAAAACAGGCTTTTTGGGGGTT